>NC_048313.1:29977323-29996706 GCF_013100865.1 Trachemys scripta elegans
CACAACCGAGCCCACAGGCAAAGTGAAATATTGGATCACAGACATAAGAGCTGGTTGGGAGGTTTTTTCCCTCCGGCATAAATTTTCAAACTTTCAATTCCCTCCCCTCCATCCAAAAGCCAAGATTTCCAAATTCTTCAAGCAATGAATTTCTGGGTGCAACACTCATTTGAGCTCGCGCCAAACAATTCTGACCTTGGGGTTTTGTCCAATCTCTCACACGTATTTCGAAAGAATATGTTGCTTCAAAACGACCAATGAAAATTTTCAAAACGAATAATGAAAAACGTGACCAAACCGGAGATTTTGACGTTTGCAAAACTGCCCTTGGTGTTTTTTTAATCTAAACGTTGTGCCCAAAATTGCTACAATTTCTCAAAAAAATTCCGTTTGGGGCAAACCGCATTTTCCCACTGAAAACCATTTAGCAGAAAATTTTCCAATCGGCTCTTAACTCAGATGGTCATGCAGTCTGACCTCCTGCATAGCAGATGTTGGAGAATGGCCAACCCAGATCTGGGGGTCGAACTAGAGCCCCCTTAACTCTGTCCACAAATTTCTGCAAATATGTGACACCAAGCTAATGGGAAAGAACAGGAGTACTTGTGGCACCTTAGAGACTAACAAATTTATTAGAGCATAAGCTTTCGTGGGCTACAACCCACTTCAAGCTTATGCTCTAATAAATTTGTTAGTCTCTAAGGTGCCACAAGTACTCCTGTTCTTTTTGAGGATACAGACTAACACGGCTGCTACTCTGAAACCTGTCCTAATGGGAAAGGGTAGCTAGCAAAGTGAGATTCCCACAGGTCTAAACTGGCACTCACTGTAGAGTTAATCTACACCGCTTGAGGATCTGCCAAGTTTAGCTTCCTTCTATAGGTTTTCCTTGTCTACCAATCAGACTCAAACACAATTAACTTCAGAGATGGATTTCTTGTCTCCTGCTGCGAAGAATGCAGAGAAGGCTTTTGCTCTACAGGGCATACATCTTGGAAGCAGCCACGTAGCATAAAACAGAGAGAAATGCAAAAGAGATTTTACTTGCAGGCAGAGAGAAGCGGGGCCAGGAGCTCCCTTTCAAATCAGCCAGGTGTGATGTTCAAACTCCAGGGAAAGCGTCTGCTAAAAGTCAGCCCTGGACGGGAAGCCTAGAAGCGAATAGTGGGAGGGGAAATATACAAGAGTGACTGAACCAAAAATAAAAACGCAGTAGCGCTCTCCAAACCTCTGTTTAGATTCATAGAGCGAGGAGAGAATTTTTGAGATCAAGAAGTTTTCCTGTCCTGATTTGGGATGAAAAACCCAGATCTCGACAATTTTGGCAAGTTGAAAAATACAGAAAAAATTTCAGTTGGAGTCAAAACATTTCATTTCCATGATTTTAAAAAGTGTTGTTTTGAGGTCAGCTCTTTTGAAGCCCACTTTTACTAAAATTTCAAACCAAAAATGACGACTCAAAACCCCCAAATCTTTTCATGCTGAAGGTGTGGACAATTTCTAATCTTTCTGCCCTCCGATTCTCCTGACGCAGAAAATGTTTCTTCCAAACCCAGAATGTGGCGTATCTGGCTTGGTTTGGACAAATCTCCCAACTTGAAAAAGTTTCCATTTCGATGAGTCTGCATTTTGCAGTGGGGAAAAAACGGTTAGTCCAAAAAACTCCCGACCGGCTCTGCCCTGAGCGAGCGAACGCTGAGATTCTGAAGCTCGTCTTTGTAACGAAGAATCGGTTCGGGCCGATGACAGAGGAAGCCTGGTGCTAACGCAGGTTTTCAAACCAAGAGAAGTTGTGTGTGTCATGTACAAAGTGAGAATAGTGTATTTCAAATGCAGCTTCCCTCCCTGCCATGTGCCCCAGATACAAACCGTCCCCCATCAGAGGGGTGTAAAAGACAAAAGGCACTTCTTGAAATGCAGGGCCAGCCACTCAGCTGAGAGAAATCAGCAGCAGTCTGCTGCAATGAACACCTTGATACTGACATGCACGCGCTCCAGATCTGTCCCAATTAGCACAGATCTACTGATTACAGCTGGCCAACAGATCGCTCTCTGTGCCCGTCTGCAACTCAACTGCTCTCTCTGCGATCGGTCACTCGCTGCACCAGTCTGCACGCACCAGCCCTATCTGCAATCAATAGTTCCATGCCAATCTGCTGCCAACGGCGCTATTCGGTTCACCAGAGCGCTGCTGGGTCACGCCAGCCAAGGGCTAGGACCCCACACCAGGGTTCTCAAACTGGGGGTCACGGCTCCTCAGGGGGTCACGAGGTTATTACATGGGGGGTTGCGAGCTGTCAGCCTCCACCCCAAACCCTGCTCCGCCTCCAGCGTTTATACTGGTGTTAAATATATACAAAAGTGTTTTGAATTTATAAGGGGGGGGGCTGGGGAAATCGCACTCAGCGGGAAAGGGGTCACCAATACAAAAGTTTGAGAACTACTGCCCTGGACACTACAGATATTTTGCCGGGCCACTGTTCTCGCGAAGAAGCTGCCCCTCTCCCTTGCCGACAACCAGGGTAATATTTCAGTAGAATAAAGCAGAAAAAAACCCAAAACAAAACCAACCCACCACCACCACACCCTGTGAAAGCACCGCTGCCGTCAAAACTCAAAGGCACCTGCTCGCAATTGAAAGCCGAGCTGTCTCTGCAATTCCCACCCGCCCCCAGCCGGTTGAAATGGTGACTACACTTAGGACAGATGAACCGCGCTGATGCCAAGTTGAGGCCGAGAGGTGGTGCGTGGCGCTGGTGCGTCCCAGCGGGGCCGTTTACATTCCCGCGGGAGCCGGAGTGGCGCCTGGGGCCGGAGCTTCTGGGGGATTGTGCAAGTTGGTTTCCTTATACACGAACCAAGCGTTGCCTGCCCACAGAATGAGGTTCAGGAAGCCGATAACCTAAGGGGTCCAAAGGAGGGGGTTAGCTGCAGTATCTAGCTTCCAGGGTCAGCTTCTGGTTCAGCTGGGAGACGCCCCCTCCAGCTCTACATGGAGCATTTCTGCCCACCCAGCTTGACCAGCTGCATAGCCCCAGGCCAGAGAACCTTCCCCAGGGAATCCTGCCTGCAGCCCAGATCGGATGGTCGAGCTAGAGTGCCTTAACTCTGCCCCCTTGCATGCGTGACCTTTACTCTGCCCCCTTTGTAGATTTCAAACCCAGATCTGGTGGTTGAGCTATGGGTCATTTCCTCTGTGTGACTAAAATTCACTTCTTTCCAGTCTGGATCTGTCTGGCTTCATTCCCCAGCTGTCGGCTCCCACTCTGCCTTTGTTGGCTGGATTAATGAGTCCTCTGCTCCCCAAAATCTCCTCCCCACAGAGGTGCTGTCAGACCGGGATTAAATCCCCTCTGAACATTCTCTGGGAGAAACTAAATAGATCAAGCTCCTTCATTTAACAAGTGTTTATTAGATCATTTATTAGCTGTACTATCGTAGCATATGGGACCCCCAGGCATGGCTAAGACTCCTTGCGCCAGGTGCTGTACAAACCAAACAAAACAGTCTCTGCCCCAGACGCCACCAGTCTATGGGTTTGGTTACATAGGGACAGTCAGGAAAGTTAATCTGAATTAATTGAGGGCTTGTCCACACACAGAGTTACTTCAGAATAGCAGCTCCTAATGAGATTTTTTTCAATTCACCAGTAATTCAAAAAAGGAGAAAAAACTACTAACGTTTTTCAAAATTGCTGGTGAAACCGAAAAGTCGAAAAAAAATGGTGTCGGGCAAACTCACTTTGCTTTAGAAACTCTTTTATTGGGGGACGGATGTTTGGAAACTGAATCTGCTTTTTCTGCCAAAAGACGTTTCATCTGGAAAATTTCACCCACTGCTACTCCTGAATGGTTTCCCCGGTGGCTACCGGTGTGGATTCAGCCAAATCAGGACAAGGCATTCGTACTCCAGAACAACAGCATCCACGCATGGAGTTAATCAGGAATAACCAAGGCTTTAAACTCACACCCAGCCTTAATCCAAATTAAATTTCAAGTGTAGACAAGTCCTCACTGGTGTGAATTTAAAGTGGATTAGTTGAACCGCATCGTGGATGCTCTCATTCTGAATTAGAGTGGCCCTAATTGAGTTTAGTTTAAATCACTATGACATAAGAATGAAGGTGACTTTAATTCAGAATAAGAACATCCATATTTTAACCAGTTCCGAGTTTCCATCAAATCCACAATCTGGTCTCAGACCCACTCTCCGAGATTCATAGATTCTAAGGCCAGAACAAAGTCCTGTGATCAGCTAGTCTGGCCTCCTGTCTAACAGAGGCCAGAGAACTTCCCTGAATTAATTTCTGTTTGAACGAGAGCAGATCAGTTAGGAAACCATCCAGCCTTCATTTTAAAAGTGCCAGTGAGGGAGAATCCACCACACTCCCTGGTAAATTGGTCCAAGGGTGAATTACTGTGACTGTTAAAAATTTACACCTTATTTCCAGTCTGTGACTAGCTTCAACTTCCAGCCATTGGATCTAGTTAGACCTTCCTCTGCTAGACTGAAGAGCCATGATCAAGTATTTGTTCCCATGTAGGAACTTAAAGATGAGGATCAAGTCACCACTGAAACCTTCTCTTTGTTAAGAGAAATCGATTGAGCTCCTTGAGTCTATCATTATAAGGGAGGTTTTCCAATCCTTTAATCATTCTTGTGGCTATTCCCTGACTCCTCTGTAACTGATCAACATCCTTCTCGAATGATGGACACCAGATCCAGCCACAGGATTCCAGCAATGGTCGCACCAGTGCCAAACGCAGAGGTAAAATAACTTCTCTTCTCCGGCTCTGAACCCTCTACGAACACCCTACAGGAACCAATCCATTTCAAACTAGAGCTGTCAATTAAATTGCACTTAACTTCAGTGATGCCAGCAAAGCAAATTAACTTGTCTAAAAAAATTTATTGCAATTAATTGCAGTTTTAATCGCACTGTTAAACAATAAGAATAACAATTGAAATTTATTATAAATATTTTTGGATGTTTTTCTACATTTTCAAATACACTGATTTCAATTACAACACAGAATACAAAGTGTACACTGCTCACTTTATATTTTTTTTATTACAAATATTTGCACTGTAAAAAAGATAAAAGAAATAGTATTTTTCAATTCATCTCATACAAGTACTGTAGTGAGATCTCTTTATAAGTGCAACTTACAAATGTAGATTTTTTTTTGCTTCATAACTGCACTCAAAAACAAAACTATGTACAAGTTTAGAGCCTACAAGTCCACTCAGTCCTACTTCTTGTTCAGCCAATAGCTAAGACAAACAGGTTTGTTTCTGTTTATGTAATGCTGCCCACTTATTTACAATGTCACTGATCACATGGCACTGTTGTAGGCAGCGTTGCAAGGTATTTATGTGCCAGAAATGCTAAACATTCGTATGCCCCTTCATGCTTCGGCCACCATTCCAGAGGACACGCTTCCATGCTGATGACGCTTGTTAAAAAAAATGCGTCAATTTAATTTGTGACTGAACTCTTTGGGGAGGAAATTGTATGTCTCCTGTTCTGTGGTTTTAACTGCTTTCTGCCATATATTTCATGCTATAGCAGTCTCAGGTGACGACCCAGCACATGTTGTTCGATTTAAGAACACTCATTGCAGATTTGAGAAAACGCAAAGAAGATACCAATGTGAGATTTCTAAAGATAGCTACAGCACTCGACCCAAGGTTTACGAATCTGAAGTGCCTTCCAAAGTCTGAGGGACGAGGTACAGAACATGCTGTTGGAAGTCTTCAAAGAGCAACGCGCTGATTTGGAAACCACAGGACCTGAATCACCAAAAATCAACCTTCTACTGGTGGCATCTGACTCAGATAATGAAAATGAACATGCGTCGGTCTGCACTGCTTTGGATTGTTATCGAGCAGAGCCCGTCATCAGCATGGACGCACGGCCCTTGGAACAGTGGTCAAAGCTTGAAGGGGCATATGAACCTTTAGCACATCTGGCATGTAAATACCTTGCAATGCCAGCTACAACGGTGCCATGCGAACGCCTGCTCTCACTTTCAGGTTACATCGTAAATAAGAAGTGGGCAGCATTACCGTCCATAAATTTAAACAAACTTGTTTGTTTTTGCGATTGGCTGAACAAGAAGTAGGACTGAGTGGACTTGTAGGCACTAAAGTTTTACATTGCACTCAAAAATAAAATAGTTATGTAAAAAAAAAAATTCTACATTTGTAAGTTGCACTTTCACGATAAAGAGATTGTATGAGGAACTGAAAAATACTATTTCCTTTCTTTATCTTTTTTACAGTGCAAATATTTGTAATCAAAAATAATATAGTGAGCACTGTACACATTGTATTCTGTGTCGTAACTGAAATCAATATATTTGAAAATGTAGAAAACATCCAAAAATATTTAAATAAATGGTATTTTATTATTGTTTAACAATGCGATTAAAACTGCGATTAATTTTTTAAATTTTTTGACGGCCCTAATTTAAACTCTTAATTTGGATTCACTTCCCTTCGCGTCCCCATGTAGACAAGATCTCCGACCACGGGATCGGTGCCAAGCACACGCCTCTGAGTTTCAAGGGAGGCCCGCCCCGTGTCTCAGCGGCACAGGGGAGGGGAGGGCGCCGGCCATACGTACCACGGACACGTTGAGGGAGCCCATGCTGCTCACTGCACCGAACAGGCAAGAATCTGGGGCCGAATGGCAGAAAAGTATATCCGACATCATCGCAGGCCCGGTGGATACTTTGATGTCAGTCAGGGCTTTGGCCCAAGCCGAAGTGCTGATCAGCCAGAGAAGCGTGACCACCATGGTGATCACAAAGTCCTGCAGGAGGGGGAGATGGTGGGTCAGGGAGTTACAAGCCGAAGGCCACCAGGAGAGAAACACACAATGGAGGGGACAGATTCCCAGGCACCTACAATGGACACGCTGAGGCCAACCCTCCAACGGAGCTACGGCCCATTGACCCCAGCTTTGGGTCTAGCCCCACTGGCTTTAATGATGGAAGCGTTATTATACCAGGTGATGGACACACAAGGCCACACCCTCGCACAGCCACTGAACTCACATAAGTGTCGATTCCACCTCGGGGCTTGGGGCCGCTCAGCGGAGATGTGGGCACTGAACAGCCCGGTTGGGGGCCCCCAGTCTCAGTCATGGGGGAGGGGGGGGGGGGGGGTCTGTGAAACGCCTGGCGCGTGCCTCCCAAGTGCTTTCAAGAGACTCCGGATTGCGGGTGCCCAACTGGAGATGCCAGGCGGTGAGTCTGGTTTTGACGGGCACTTGGCGTTCTCTGAAATCCCGTCTCCTTTTACCGTGTCACGAGTCGGGCACCCAAAACAATCCAGCCAGCTCTTTGGACTGCGCAGTGCGGAGCCCACGGCATTCTCACAAGCAGCCCAGTAGAGAAGCTGGACCTTCCTCTGTTACACGGGAGGTGGACCCCCCGAGCTACAACATGCAGCCCCGGGTCTAGACTCTGGTTTTAGGCTTGGATTCCCAAAGGATCGCACAAGGCGCTAAATTCCCCCGGCAATCAAGCCACTAGGCTCTAGGCCTGGCCAAAAATGCCACTCATTGCAAACGCTTCATCCGCTCACAAAAGTTCAGGATTAATTTCATCACTTCTCTTCTCTGCAGTACTATTCCTTAGGTGTTTGTGATGGGGCAGCTGCCCCTCACTGGCTAGCAAAGAGTTAATAGCAGCCCTTGGAGCGGCTGCGCAGAACCCAGCCAATCAGAGGAAGGCTTAGAAGCAACCAATCAGGGCCAGCATGGGCCCTATAAGAAGGGCTGCAGGCCAGAGAGGAGTCAGTCGCTCCCTGGAGCTTGAGGGAGAAGGACTGGCTGCTTGTAGAGAGAAGTATCTGGGACAGAACAGTGCTGGGCAGGGTCAGGGGAACAAGCGGAGCTCCAGCCTGGCTGGCTCCAACTGTGGCCTTGATACAGGGGCCGAATAGGTGCTGGGGAGGTGGCCCAGGGAAAACGGCCCAGGGAAAGCACGTAGCGGCAGAGGGGAAGGAGAGGCAGTGAGTGGCTGCCAGCTATAAGGTCCCTAGGTCAGGGCCCAGAGTAGCAGGCGGGCCTGCCCCCCCCCCCCTCCCCTTTGCCCCACTGGCTGCTGAAGGACTGCAGTTTGCCCGAGCGAGGGGCTGGACTAGGGGCTGCAGTTGGCCACTGCAGCGACAGGCCAGGCCAAGGACTGCCGGTTCCCCCGGAAGGGGGGAGACAACGGAGTTGGGGCAAAGCCGCAGGGCCGTGCCCTGAAGAGGACGCCGCAGTTTGGGAGCGACGTGGGTCCCCACAGACAGCGGAGACGGTGGAGAAGCAGCGACAGTGAGTGAGACACCACAAGGGGAGGGCGCCCTGCTGAGGGACAGAGCTAATTCCTGGAGCAACCACCAGGAAGCGCCACAGTGGTGAGCACAACCCATTAGTGTTATTCTGGTAGCATCCAACGGACCCAGCTGAAATCAGGGCCCTGTTGTGCCAGGTGCTGCCCAGACACACAGCGAGAGAGAGTCTCTGCCCCAGAGAACTTACAACGTACACAGACAATGGAATGATCACTATCTCCATGTTACAGATGGGGAAACTGAGGCACGGACTCACCCAAGCCCTGTCCAAGGCTCTTGAACCCAGGTCTCCTGCCTTCCAGTTGGATCTCTCTAACTGCTAGCTCACCCCTCCTCGCTAAGGGAAGCTGTTCCTGGCAAACCCTGATTTCGCTGCAACTTTAGCTGCATTAGAGAATGCTGGGGGGGAAGGGGGGACAGTGCCCCATAGATCTTGTTGCACCCTCCCCATTCTGGGGAGGCATCCCCAGAGCTCTGATACAATCAGGATTTTCCCACCGCCCTCCTCCTCCAACCCCCTCACCCCACGCTTGGAAGCTGGGGTTTGCCAATTACTCTTGAATAATGTATCCGGGCAAGCAGGTCAGCGCCAACGTGGGACCAGCAGGAGATGCCCGGGCACTTACCGCATTTCCCAGCCCTCCGGGGAGCCGGCGCAGCAGGGAGAGAAGAGAAAAGGGGCAACTGTTTATCAAGTTACAATAATCCTCTCCCGCTCGCGACCCCTCTGCCGTCCAGAGCTAGGGGCTTTGATTCACACGCCAGCACGGAGCCAGGGCACTGTGCCAAAGATTGGGTCTCACGGCTCTTAATTAGAGCCAGGATCCAGCCAGCGGGTGAGCCAGGAATTACACAGATCACCGCAAGAACAACTGGGCGGAGCCTTCGCTGGTGTGAATCGCCACAGATCCACTGGACTAAATGGAGTGACGGCCGATTGACCCCCCAGCTGGGATCTGGCTCCAATGGAGCTACGGCCCATTGACGGAAGCTTGGTGTTTTGGGAAAACAAAAATTGCTGAAAAGTGTCATCAGAAAACAAAACCCGTCAAGCAGAACGTTTTAAAAGGCCAAGGCAAAAGGGAAAAACCAAAGGCAGATTTTCTCCAACGAAGCAAAAAACGTTCTTGTGCTGTAACTCGACCTCAGAAAGCCAAGATGTGTATTGCACAAAACCCTTTTCATTGCAATTAGCCTGTTTTGTTTCCTCTTTTTAAGGGGAAAAATGGTTTTAAAAAGAGGAGGTGGTTTGAGCATTGGCCTGCTAAACCCAGGGTTGTGAGTTCAATCCTTAAGGGGGCCTTTTAGGGATTGGGGGGGAATTGGGGATTGGTCCTGCTTTGAGCAGGGGGTTGGACTAGATGACCTCCTGAGGTCCCTTCCAACCCCGATAGTCTAGGATTCTAAAACGGGAGGTTTCCCCACTAAAAATACAAAAAATGTAGCTGAACAGCAAGAAAATTTTGATCAAAGATTTTCCCATGAAAGTTTCCACACTGGCCAATAAAAAAAAGTTTGTTAATCTTTTTGTGGTCCCAAAAAACCTGGCAATGCCAAGATTCTGAGCAGATCTGTGGAGCGCTTGGAGATCTAGGTTACAGGACACTCCTGGCTTAAGAGTAGAGCTCACTGAAAATTCTTTGTTATAGCTGCTTTTTGACAGAAAATTGTTGTTTCAACCAAAATATTATTTGTAACATACGTCTTCTTCTCACGGAGAATTTCAACTTTTCAGTGAAAATTGTTTGTCCGAAAACTGAAACGTTTCGATTCAAAATGACATAGTGGTACACCATGGCAACAGTAGTTCTGAATACCTCGTGAGCCAATTTTTCTCTATGGGCTGGGCTTTCTGGTTGGACCATATTTCCCATGATGCACCACTTCCTCGCCTCTTGCTGATCCATTATGGTGCATGATGGGAGTTGTAGTTCAGGTATCTCATTTTTATTCTCTTCTCTTGCCTGGATGCTCTGGCTGGACTACATCTCCTACAATGTGCCACTCTTCCCCCTTTGGGCGGGTTGTGTCATAGGAATCTCTGGACATGGTACATCATGGGAGCCTGAGAGCCTGGACCATAGAGAAGAATGAGAGCACAGGGCACCCAGGACAACTACTCTCATGAGGCATTGCAGCCACAGACACCCATGACACAACCCCTCTCCTGAACATGAGAGGAAGGGTGCATCCTGGCCCACGGAGAACTGAACACGAAGCACCCAGGACTACAACTCCCATAATGCACCACAGTGACTCAGCAAGAGAGGTGGAGTGGTGCATCATGGGAGATGTAGTCCAGCTAAAGAGCCCAACCCATAGGGGAGAATGGGAACCCGAGGCAATCAGGACTAGAGCTCTCATGAGGCACCGCAATGTCATTTTGAATCCAAACATTCCAGGTTTCAGTGAAATGTCAATTTTTTCCCACCACAAAAACGAATAAAGATTTCAATTTTTGTCTAAATTCTCCACAGGAGATTCCCCCTCCGCCCCACTGCTCCCAATTTCCCTCCCAGCCCCCATTAAGAGCAAAAGGTTACATGTCACTTACGATCATGGGCAGCTTGCCAGCGCCACGGTAAAGGTGCAGATACCCCACGTACAGCACCAGCGCCGCCATGCAGTAGAGGAAGACAAAGACGGCGAAGGTGACGAAGAACTGGGCCGAGGAGGAGAAGTCGCCCACGAGGTGGGTCGGGAGCCATGTGTTGTTACATTTTTTTGAATCCAGGTCTTTGAATAACACAGTGTTCAGCCTGCCAGCGGAGACAAGAGAAGTTTGAAGCGTTTCACTTTGACACCAGCAAGACGAAGTGCTGGACCTCTGGGGCGAAAGATCCACATCTACCCACCCGCTCTGCCCTCCTGCATAGCCCAGGCCGTAGAAACTCCTCCAGGGATCCCTGGTTCTAGTCCAGATCTGGGAGTTGAATGCCCTTAACTCCACCCCTTGCATACATCCCCTCAATTCTGCCCTTTCATAGATTTCAAGTCCCTATCTGATAGGGCAGCTTTTACAGAGATGTCAGATCTCGATGGAAAGACTCCAAGGGATTTAGAATCGGCCCCATCCCTGGGGCAGTCGTTCCAAGGGTCAATTCTCCTCGTTAAGAATTTGCCTCCTTATTTCCAGTCTGGCTTCATCCCCCATGCGTCAGTTCTCGCTCTGCCTTTGTCAGATGGATTAAAGAGCCCTCTGCTCCCCAAAATCTCCTCCCCAGGGAGGTACTGACAGACCGGTTTCAAGTCCCCTCTGAATCTTCTCTGGGAGAAACTCACTAGATCCAGCTCCTTTAATGTCTTGCTCTCAGTCAGGTTTTCCAGCCCTCAGCTTGTTCCCGTCGCTCTTCTCTGACCCCTCCCTGATTTCCCAATGTCCTGTTTGACAGGCAGCCCCCCAGAGCTGGACGCAGTCTCAAGTCGTTGTCTCTCCAATGCCGTACTGGGACTTCACCCCCCCACCACTACCACCACCCTTTAGATCCAACCGGACACTGTGCATCTTGTGATAGTTGGGGCTTTTCCTTTCCTTCCATCTCCAGCTCCCGGAGTCACGGCATTTCTGGGAGAATCTCTATTAAAATGACTTATCTTCAGAGTTGGGGCAGGGGGATGGGAAACGAGCCCCCTAGAAGCTAAAAAACCGGAGGGGAACAGACCTAGCCTGATGCTGGTTGCTTGTTTAAAAACAACCTGTGATGTTTAAGCCAGTCCCAGGGTGTTTTGTTCCCAGGGGCTGGGAGAATGCAGAGGAGGAGGAGGAAGCAAGGGTCATGTGGGAATGATTAATTGATTCTAAGGTTAGAAGGGCCCACCGTGATCAGCCAGCCAGCCCTTCTACGTCACACTAGCCAGAGAATGTCCCTGAATTAATTCCTGTGAACACCGTCCTCCCGGAACTGCAGCCACCAGGACTGGACCATGGGATTGCAGCAGTGGTTGCAGGTATAACAGCCTCTCTGCTCCGCGTCTCGGGATCGCGTTAGGCCCGCTGGCCACCGCATCCCGTCACGAGCACAGATTCAGCCGATTGTCCACCCAGGGCTACACTCACCGGAACGGATAGCCAAAAGCCGCTTCAAGGGTCTCATTTTTAGCGTTCCAACAGCTGACTTTAATGGAGGTATGGCCACTGTACCCTCCACAGGTGGCGAAAGCAAAGATGGAAAAAATCTAGAGACACGGAGAGACACAGCATTAGAGTCGTAGATTTCAAGTCTGGAATTTGTGCCCATCCAACCTGCCCTCCTGCAGAGCCCAGGCCAGAGAACCGCCCCCAGGGATTCCAGCGTCCAGCCCCTATCTGGGGGTTGAGCTAACCCCGATCTTTTCGACGCCCCGACTCCATTTCAAGCTCAGCACATGCACTCCAGCCAGTGTCAGAAGGGTCCCGTTAAGGAACGCCAGCGGTGCACACAATTCGCATCAGCTGATCCCAGCACTCTCCGCTGGCATTCGCCCAGCAGAACAGCAGCTGGGTTGGCATGCGCCACTCACTCTCAGCACGATTCTGATCGTAACAGGGTCAATTTTCTGCTGCCACCTGGCCCATTAAAAATGGTTCTAATGAAAATTGAAAGCAGAAGAGGCCAGATCGTGAGCTAGGGTAAACTGACTCCAATGGGGATCTGGCTCCATTGGCAGTCTGGGCCAAGGACCACACCACTTTCTGTTGGCACAGCTAACTGGAGACGAAACACCCCTCCCGGCTTCCGCAGACCTTGCCAGAGTCTGGGAATAATCCCTCGCCTTCATGTGCTCTCCATGCACAGATCTCAAATGGTTGTGGCAAGGAACATGCACAACGTTATCACCAATGGGGAAACTGAGGCACAGAATGTCACCGTGACTTGCAGGTCACTCAGCAGACCACAGCTGGGACAGCACCCCTCCTCTTTAACAGCTGCTAACGTCCGGAGCTATTGCCCATTCCCTGTGCCCATTCACAAGCTAAACACAAACAAGAGGTTGAAGTTAACACACAGCTTGAGTTCCACTTCTGTCACTCTTGTTTCCCAAGGGACTTACACTGACTGGAATATTTTCATCAACGCATTTTTCCTCCCCATGGAAAATGACATTTCTACTAAGAAGGAAATTTTAATGATTCACAGATTCCAAGGACGGAAGAGACCATTGTGATCATCTTGTGTGACCTCCTGTGTAACACAGGTCAGAGAGCTGCCCCACGATAATTCCTAGAGCAGAGCTTTTAGAAAAACCTCTCTCCCTTCCAGACTGGACCATCCCTCCTAAAGCAAGGTGCAGAGAGATCCGTGATCTCGGTCATATGGGGGGGCGGAGGGAGCTGTGCAGCGCCTGGCACGACAGGGGCCCTGATCTTGGTCAGGGGTGGGATGGGGGCAGGGAATCTGTGTGGCACCTGGTATGAGGGGGTGCCCGATTTCAGTCAGGGACAGTCTGTGCCGCGTCTCGGAGAGGGATAGCTCAGTGGTTTGAGCATTGGCCTGCTAAAACCAGGGTTGTGTGTTCAATCCTTGAGGGGGCCATTTAGGGATCTGGGGCAAAAATCTGTCTGGGGATTGGTCCTGCTTTGAGCAGGGGGTTGGACTAGATGACCTCCTGAGGTCCCTTCCAACCCTGATATTCTATGATCTCGGTTGGAAGGCGGAAAATCTGTGTGGCACCCAGCGTGACATTATCCCTGATCTCAGTCGAGGGGGTGTGTGTCTGTGTGGCACCCAGGGGGAAGAGGTCCCCCATCCCGGTCAGGATCACTGTGGCACCGAGTACACTGGGGGACGACCTAGCTGCTGGCATCGAAATAATAATTCTCGCTTAAAGCCTCCAGCCGGGCCTCAGATCTCTGAGCCTTGCAGTGAATTCCACAGAACAGGCACGTCTCTCTGTAGTCACTGCACTCAGCTTCCCTTGCTCCCAGTCAGGCCCGGCGTCGGTGGGGTCCTGGCCAGCTTAGTTCCCCCCGTCCCTGGGCACCATCGGCGCATGGTGCCAGCAGCTCCAGTTCTGCAAGGTTTCTTAAGGAGGAATCACTCCGAGCGGGACAATGTCCGAAACTCCCCTGTGCTCACGCAGCCCGGATTTGGAATCTGCCGCTCCTCTAGTTGCTAAACCTGGCCGTGACCTTCAAGGCCTGGAGCCAGATCCCCTGGCTGACAATTCGTTCACTTGTATTGCGTTATTCTGCCACTACGGAGTGTCTGCCAGCTGTACAGGCAGGGGGTGGAATGGCCAAAAAAGGTTTTCCTGGGGAAAGTTTGCAAATTTTTCCTAGGGTGTGTTTTCTTTTTTTTTTTTAAATCTTCAAAATTTCCCGGGAGAATCTGGCTGTTTTTTCAGCTCCACATGGTTCCGTTGTGGTAACATGTTCGTATTTTGTTAAAAATCCAACTAAATAAACACGGAGGGTTTGCGTTTTCAAAAAACGGTGTTATTGAAAATGTTCCTGAGATCGGTTTTTCAAAGACTCCAACCCCAATTCAACTCCAACTGGAATTAACAAACAAATCTGATTTCCCCAATCCTCAAACGTTTTGTTAACTGAAAAAATGAAAAGTTAAACCTCAGAGTGCAAATTTTCAGCTAAACCAAAAAATGTTTTCCTGAGAGCAGTTTTTGATAAAAAATGGTTTTGAAAACTAAAACTCAATTTTTAAAAACAAAACCAGAGCATTTTTAGTGCAAACTGAAGTCTTCACCCCAAACTGCAAATTTTAACGTAAAAGTGTGGGTTTTTTTAACTAACAATGTTTACTGAGAATGGATTTCAATTCAAAAATTTGATTTTAGAAAACCTGAAGTTAACTTTTAAACCAAACCATAATGTTTTTACTGGGAAAAAAATTTTGTAGCCTACAACTGACCATTTTTGTGACACACTTTTATGGGGGAAGTTATCAATGTTTTTCTGATCTGTGATCAAAATAACTTGCCCTTTTGCACAGTAGTGAGAGTAATTACCCATTGGAACAAGTCGCCAGTCTGGAAGGGAGAGAGGCTGCGCTGGGCACGGCAGGTGGGCATCACAGGGGGCTCAGAATGAAGTAAAGCACAAGGCTAGTGCATTCTCATCACGTTAGGGCTGGGGAGGTGGGGGGGGGGGAGAGCCCAGCAGACCCACAATCTCTTCCCCCACTCCTCCCAGACAGACCAGCCCCGCCACGCCCCCAGCAGCGTTGAGGAAGCAGCCACAAGAAGCCGGCTGCCTGCGTCGGCGCTGCAAACCCAGATCACATCCCCACCGGGCCACTGGTCCTGCCCCACACGGCAAAGGATGGAAACGCAACGCTGTGTCTGCCCCGGCCGCAGGATAACGGAGACGCGCTCACGGTCAATGCCCCGCTCTGAGGATTGAGATGAGGCGGCCAAATTTGCAAATCTTCCATTGGGAAAAAGAAGGGGATGAAAACAGTCAAAACGGCAGATTTTCCAATGAATAAAAACTGGGCGAAACAGTAAAATTTGCAGGGGGGCAGATGACATGGCATAGACTTTCTGTGGGCATGGTTTTGAACTGTGCCCAGAGATGCCAGCACGCCGTACCCTCAGCAGCTAGCACCAATTAGCCGGGTGAGGTATCAATCTAGGTATTGATCTGGCTTTTGTCTAATTGTCAAAAATCCCCCCAAGGACAGGGACGGGTCTCCCTTCTCTGCGTTTGTACAGCACCTAGCACCACAACCGCAGTACAGCTCATAACCCTACGTCGCAGCTGGGGAAACTGAGGCACAGGACAGATGAAACTATTTGCCCCANCTAGCACCACAACCGCAGTACAGCTCATAACCCTACGTCGCAGCTGGGGAAACTGAGGCACGGGACAGATGAAACTATTTGCCCCAGGCCGGGGGGGCGGGGGAGAGTCAGGATTTGACCCACGATCTCCGCACATCCCACTGCGCCGCTCTGCTACAAGTGGCTGGGCCCAGGCAGAGGGAGTGGCCACGTGCCCAGTGATGGGTACGCAGGTGGGGTGGGTGCAAAGAAGAAAGGGCATAGTGGTTACTGGGTGTTGCTGGCTCTTGTTTCCAGCCAGCTGGGCAGAGCAGGAGGCACCGAGGGCACCGTGCGGGCTGGAGCTAGCAACGTGGGCATTGCCTTCTGTCAGCACGGCTGCTGCTTTCCATACAGTGGTTTTATTCAGCCGGATGGCACCATGGCCCTGCCCTTCGATGAAGCGTGCCTCCTTGCACCAGGCAGGCATCGTGGCACCGTCCTGCCAGGGACTGCACGGACCCCTCCGACCGAGATCAGGGCCCCCATCAGGCCAGGCACTACACAGACACCTCCCCCCCCCCCCCCAAGATCAGGGCCCCCATCAGGCCAGGCACTACACAGACCCCCACCCCCCCGACCGAGATCAGGGCCCCCGTCAGGCCAGGTGCTGCACAGATTGGGGGGAGGGGAGATGGGGCTGCTTATGTTTTTCAATCAGCAAAATGACAACTCTGCTGTCTCTGGCAACATTCTCGCAAACCTCTTGCTCCCGGGGGGCTTTTCGTAAATCTCCAGCTCCCGGAGTCAGGACACAATCCCAGCTTTCGCCTTGAAACTCAGGCTTCCAGCTTTGGGGAGCTAAACTGGAGAACGTGGCCACTCCAGGTCAGAAACGGGTGGCAAAGATTCAGCCTCCCCAACTACAAAACACAAGCGTTGTTGTTTGTTTTTAAATCTCGTGATTTTTTTTACCCCAACCTTGGGATTTTGGCGGGGCTGACTTGGGATCGGACACAGCTGGCGCTGCTCGGCGAGCCCTGGCTTTTTTTCCCCTTCCCCAGGTCCTTTTAAAGGCCACCGCCCAGGGGTGACAGGAGCATGCCTTCGATTCAACTTTTCAACACCAGACAGGAGAAAATCTTTTCCCGTTCCTCCTGGCTGTCCAGCAACAGCAGTTTTGCCAATGCTGCAGGAGAAAGAAAGCGAAACTAAAGCCAACTTTCCCTCTGATGGCACGAGGGCGGAAAATAACCCCGGAGAAACAGCGATGAAAACTACAACAGAGGCTACACTTTAATCATCTGCAAGTCCCAGAGCTGGCAGATGTGGGAGTATAGATAAAACTCCCAGGGGTGGCTGGCATCAGCTGATTCGAGATCGGGGCTATAAAACTGCAGTGTACACGTGCAGGCTCAGGCTAGACACGGGCTCTGGGGGGACAAGTGCCTTTGTGTTCCAGGTCTGTACAGCACCTAGCACAACAGGGATTTGATCTCGGCTTGGGGAACCTACCAGCTTGGTCTGGGTTTTGCTAACTTCTGTCTGGGTCCAAATCTAGCAGGCCCAGGGCGCAGTGTTGCAATTAGCCGATCGTAGCAGCCCTGAGGTTGGCACGGTCGCAGGTAGCCTCCATTGTCTGCCATTCTCTCTCAATGCCCAGCGCGGGAGCCATCGTGGGTCACCAGGAGAATGGGTTTCAATTCTCACCCTCGCGGCATGGGGAACAACAACTGGGGGCCCAGGAAAGGGCTCGGAGGCCAACAGGCAAATCAACCGGATTTGGTCACAATCGCGCAACCTCCCAAGGCATTTTTTTTTTTTTTAAACACTCAGGATTAGGCAAACGGAGGAGGGAAGATTGTGTGGAGAGGGCCGTTATTCATTCTCAAGAGCTGGGACTAGAACCCAGGAGTCCAGGCTCCCAGTCCTTATCTGGGGGTCGAGCTAGACCTCCAGATCCAGGCTGCCAGGCAAATGACCACAGTGGTGGAAGGGCCCAGCTGCTCCCTGCCACCAGCCCTGGCGCTGCCCTTCCCACCAAGCCCCCGGCCATCCCCTTGGAGAACTCTGTTTCATTAACATCCAATATTACCAAACCACCGGAAACCCACAAACGGACGCAACTTCCCCTACAGCGTCAGGGCCTCCTCTCTGTGGTCCCCTCCCAGGGTGACACTGGTGGAAGTGCACCAGGATAGGGTGGCATGGCCAGCAGACAAGGAGCTGGAGTGGGAGGCAGGATGGCTGGGTTCTCTGCCCAGCTCAGGGAAGAAAGTCCATCCCCCTCACATCAGGTCTGCACAGGGCCAGTGCTTGTGTAAGTGTCAGTGCATGGGGGAGTCAGCCGAACAACCTGGGGGTGCTGAGAGAGATCACCTAGGGGGTCAAAATATGGGCTAGTGGGTGGGGACGGGTGGGGCTGGGTGCCTGGGCTCATGGGTTCTTTCCCCAGCTCTGGGAGGGGAGTGGGGTCTAATGGTTAGAGGAGGGGGACTGGGAGACAGAACTCCTGGGTTCTATCCCTTGCTCTGCCACTCCCTTTTTCTTGCTGTGCCTCAGTTTCCCCTCCCACTCTTTGTCTATTCACAGTGGAAACTCTTTGGGGCAGGGACTGTCTCTGGCTGTGTCTGGGCAGCGCCTGGCACAACAGGGCTGTGATCTCAGCTGGGGCAGGGCCTGTCTCTAGTGTCTGGGCAGCACCCGGCACAACGGGGCCCTGATCTCATCTCACAGCGATGTGCCCTGGGCTATGCAGGGGTTTATACCCCAAAACCAGGATGCACCAGAAATTGGCTCATAGAAAGATCTGTCACTGGCCAGATCAGGAAACGCCCTCATGAGCCATTAGCCCTGGGGCCCGATCCACTGGCGTCGACAGGCCAGAGCCCCCTTGGAGTCAGGGGGCACCGGGGTACTGGGCGGGGAGTGGGACCAGTCCAGAGCAGCAGCAGCCGTTTCCCCCACTTCTCCCCACCACCCTCCAGATACCCCCCAGCCCCTTGCCATCCCCATTCCCTTGTCCCACCCATGTACCCCAACTGCTCCACCCAGCCCCCCACACACCTGGCCCTCGGCCCCCCAACTCCAACCCCCCTGCCAGGCCTCCTCACCTCTAGCCCTTCCCCCAACCACTAGCACCCCCACCCCTCCCCATGCACCCCCATACACCCTGCCCCTGCCAGCACCCAGCCCATTGCCCCCCACACACACACACTCACCCACTCCAGGACCTTGATGAACCCCAGCGGCTCTTTCAGAGGGCCCAGGTTGAACTGGAGGCCGGACATTTTCTGGGGAGAGGCCAGAGGAGGCGTCAGGAGAGAGGGGGGGGGG
>NC_048313.1:29997042-30008358 GCF_013100865.1 Trachemys scripta elegans
GGGGGGGGGGGGGGGGTGGGGGGGGTGGGCGGGGGGTTCCCGGGCGGGAGTTTGCAATGGGTGGGGGAGGGGGGGGAGAGGCTGCAATGGGAGGGGGGCAGGCGGGTTCCCTGGGGGGCAGGGGTGTTTGCAATGGGAGGGAGCAGAGGAACTCCTGGGGGGAGGGGCGGGGAAGCTCGCAAAGGACGGGAGCGGGGGGGGGGGGCCGCAGCGCCTACCTGGCTCACGCGCTCCATGCCCCGGATGCACGCACGCGCGCGCTGACCTCACCAACCTCCACCCGCCCCTCCACGTCAGGCCCCCACCCCCCCCGACCTCTAGCTGAGCTAATGAGCTCATTTGCATACCCCTCCTTGCAGGGCCGGAGCCCCCGGCTGCTGGGTGCGGCGCCCTGGGAGGGTCCCACTGCAGTGGGGCAGCCCCCCCACACCCCATCGCGGGGTCCTGCTCGCCCCCCCAAGTAGCTCTGCCCCCCCCGGCTCCGGGGGGACCCATGTCTGCCCCTCCCCCCGGCCAGCTGCATTGCCCAGCCTGCCTGGCACCCCTCGGCCCATCGGGGTCCTGCCTGCCCCAGATCCCCCCCACCCCGCTAGGTGTCGATGGCCAAGGCCGGGGGGGGTTCTCGGGGGGGGGGTTCAGCCGGTCCCTTCACGCCCCAGTTGTTCCGCCCCTGGCAGCCTGGCCCCCCCGCGCGGATTTCATCCGGCCGCCCCCGCTGGGGAGCAATCCCGAGGCCAGGAACAATAGTACAGAAAATTCCCACTGCATCCCAGCTGGGCGGGGCAGGGCAGCCGGGCTGAGATCCCCCTGCAGGGGGGGCATACCTGGGGCTACGCAGTCCTAAGGGGGCAACTGCCCCCAGTGTGACCAACCCAGCGGTGCTGCCTGAGTCTGCAGAGAGCCTGAGCCCCTCGCTGGGAGGGGGGCAAGTTCCCCAAGCCCCCACATAGCCCAGGCCAACCCCAGACTCCAGAGCTGCACCATGGTCATTTGAACAGTTGGACACTATTATGTCTCGGGTGGGAGGAGCTTATTTAGTGGGTGGTGCTTAGAAGAGTCCCATCTCCTTTTCTCACCCCCCTCCCCTGCCGGATCAGTCTGTGTCTGCCCAAACAGAGGGGAAATCTCTCCTCCGTCCTCCTAGTCATACATCCCGCCACCTCTCTCCCCGGCAGGAATTCCATGGGGCAGCGCCTTTCAGCCAGTGCCTGAGCCAAGGGTCAGTTGGTGTAGCATAGGGGCTTCTCTGGCCCCCCCGTTCCCATAGCAGCTGAGCCCCTCACGCTCTTTAACAACCTCCCCAGGAGGAAGGACAGGGCTCTTGTCCCCTCGGTACAGATGGGGAAACTAAGGCATGGAGTTGGGCCTAGGGTCATCCAGGGAGTGTGTGACAGAGCAGGGAATTGAATCCAGGCTTGCTAAGGCCCAGGCCATTGCACTAACCACTGGGCCGTCCTACCTCTTAGCAAAAGGCTCTTTGTTTTTCCTTTCTACACCCCACTCCAGCCCAGCCCCAAATGCCATTTCATCGAAATTTACTGCTGGTGGAAAAACGCTCTGTCGGGAAGCACCTGGCCACCTTCACTTCATAGCCTTCGAACCTCTGCAGGCCCGGCGTGTGCTGAGCACACCTGAGCCCCGCTAAAGTTCTTGGAGGTGTCAGCCGCCTGCCGGGGTAGGGGTAATGACGTAGCCCGAGAACCCCAGGGTCTGCCTCTCGCTGATCCCCTCAATAACTCCGCCCCGGCGTGTCTGCCCTTAACTCCACCCCATTGCGTGTCTACCCTTAACTCTGCCCTCTCCATGGATTCATACCATTTAAGGCCAGAAGGGCTCATTGTGACCATCCAGTCTGACTCAAGAGAACGGCCTAGGGTGATTTCCAGTAGCTGGGCTTGAACAAGAATGTTTCTCATCTCCAATTTCCAGTGATGGAAATTCCACAAAACCCACCCCTATCCGCACCCCTCTATCCTACCCATCCCTCCATCCATCCCCATACACCCCTTCTATCCATCCATCTCTCCCTCCCCATACACCCCTTCTATCCATCCCCATACACCCCTTCTATCCATCCATCTCTCCCTCCCCATACACCCTATTCATCTATCTATCCATCCATCTCGCCATCTGTCCCCATACGTCTCTTTCTCTCTGATGTGCGCAGAGCAGGTTGGTTCCCCAGCTGCCAGCCCAGCAGCCCCATGCCACTGCTAGGGAAGAAGACACAGAGACCCAGTGGGCTGCTGCCCCGGGTTTATTGTGACGGGGTCCCTGTCCCAGCGTCAGTTCTCCCACATGGTCCTGCGGATCCAGCCCAGGAATTTGCAGACTCTGGTGTAGACCCCAGGCTTGTTGGGCAGGCTGCACTCTACCTCTCCCCAGGAAATGACGCCCTGGAGCTCTCTGTCACAGACCAGAGGGCCCCCGGAGTCACCCTGTAGAGACACAACCCAGCAGGAAGCAGAGATGTTAGGGCCAGGGTTGACCATTGCACCACGCAGCCTGCCCTCTTGCCTACCCCAGGCTGGAGAACCTCCCCCAGGGATCCCTGCCTGCAGCCCAGAACTGGGGATTGAGCTAGCACACCCTTAACTCTGTCCCTGTGCATGTGTGCCCTTAACTCTTCCCCTTTGTAGATTTCAAGCCCATATCTGGTGGTTGAGCTAGATTGGAGCTTTTAGAGAGAGACGCCCGATCTCAATGGGAAGACTCCCCTTGTTTCTAGTCTGGATTTGTCTCACTCCCCTCGCCCCCAGCTATCGGCTCTTGTTCTGCCCTTGTCAGCTGGGTTAACGTGCCCTCTGCTCTCCAAAATCTGCTCCCCAGGGATACGCTGACAGACCGGGATCAAGTCCCCTCTGAAACTTCTGTGGGAGAATCTCCACCGATCGAGCTCCTTCAGTCTCCAGCTCTCAGGCAGGTTGTCCAGCCCTCGGATTGTTCCTGTCACGTTTCTCTGATCCCTCCCCAACTTCCTGTTTGACATTTGGCCCCACCAGAGCTGGGCACAGTCTCCAGTCAGGGTCTCCCCAATGCCATAGCCAGAGGGGACCCCACTTCCCAGCTCCTACTTGCTATTCCCCTGTGTCTTCAGCCTAGGGTTGTGCTTGCCCTCTTAGCCACAATGTGTGTATATATATCTCCTCAAAATATGTTCCATTCTGTATGCATCCGAAGAAGTGGGCTGTAGCCCACGAAAGCTTATGGTCTAATACATTTGTTAGTCTCTAAGGTGCCACAAGTACTCCTGTGCTTTTTGCAACATCACCCAGGAAGCTCGTGGGCCATTGGTCCTGGGTCCTTTCCAGAGTTGCTACTTTCTAGGGCCTTGGCTACACTGGCGCTATACAGCGCTGCAACTTGCTGCGCTCAGGGGTGTGAAAACGCCCCCCCCCCCAAGCGCAGCGAGTGCAGCGCTGTAAAGCACCAGCGTAATCAGTGCCTGCAGTGTTGCACGCTTGCTCGCAGTGCTGCAAGCTATTCCCCTCGGAGAGGTGGAGTACTTGCAGCGCTGCGAGAGAGCTCTCGCAGCGCTGGCAGCGCGACTACACTCGCGCTTCACAATGCTGCCGCGGCGGCGCTATGAATCCCCAAGTGTAGCCAAGGCCTTAAATATAGCCCCCAACCTTGAAGTGTGAGCTACAATCATTCTAATGGCCTACTCCTACTCAATGGTGATCTAAAATAACTTTAATCTCATTTTAATCCCTTACTCCATCCCTTTATGTGTTTCACCTTAACTCCTCCCCCTTGTGTGTTTCACCTTAACTCCTCCCCCTTCAGAGATTTTTCCGAGACCAAAAGGGACCATTGTGATCATCTGGACTGACTTCCTGTATAAGACAGGCCAGAGAATTTCACATGTAGTCTGTGGTGTGTCTTCCTCACCTACTGAGTCAATGTTAGAGCTGGGTAAGATTTTTCAACCAAAACTTCTTTTTGGCAAAAAATACAGATTCTGTGACACCAAAATATTTGGTGAATCTGTGCTGGTTTCACTGGATTGTTCATTTCTTGGGGGAGGAAACAATTGCCAAAACAATCCAAATGTTTCCTTTTGACATTTTTCAAATGGAACAGGCCAACTTTTCGGTGCAAAGAACCAAAATTCCTTGCTTCAAAATTCCCTTCCATGCTGTTGAATGAAAAATTTCAGAAAAGTGTAAAAATGCTCCGAATTGACCCAAAATGATTTTATTTTGACTTTTCAAGGATCTGAGAATTTTGAAAATCTCTGTGTTTGGGCTGACCTGAAATTATGTATTTTTTTCAATGTTTTGAACTCCCCCCACATCCCAGCAGCCCTCCCTCCTCAGTGATACCCCTGGGGAACCCCCACCTCCACCTCACATGGCAGGAGTCCCCACCTCCTTCTTTCACCCCCCGCACACAACATGTTGTCAGTCACGCCTGCAGGGTACGCCACCTGACACTCTGCTGCTGAGATCCTGTTCATGTCTGTGCAATGTAGGACGTCGGAGAAGAAAGAGTTAATTGTCAATTGCTGATAGACAATTGCCGATCAATAAATATAAACTACAATGTTCTACTCTCTATTTATCAATATAATGCATAATTAATAGGCGCTAATTAATATATGTCATTAGTAGCTAACAATTTTGAAATTAATAGTGATCAGTGTAATTTGTAGTAATTGGTCATAATTATTTATAATTAACAATTATCAACATAGTGGATAATTAATAGTCAATAATTAATGGACACATTAGCCGTGATTAATAGCAAATAGTTTATAAATTAATAATTATCAATAACTTTTTAAATAATTAATTTACAGTCATTATTAACTAATTATTTCTAATTAAGAGTGATCAATGTAATGGATAATTGCTCTTCAATAAGTAATTGGCAATATTAACATCCATAATTAATAGCAAATAATTTCTAATTAATAGTGATCAATATAATGGATAACCAATAACGAATGGGAAATATTAAGTCATACTTAATAACAAATAGTTTCTAATTAATAGAATGTAATGGATAATCAATAATCCATAATAGGTCATATTAATTTCTATAATAGAAAATATTTTCTAATTAATAGGATTAATAAAATGGATACTTGATAATTTGGGGAAATATTAACAACCATAATTAATGTAAAATAGTGTCTAATTAATAGTGATCAATATAATAGCTAGTTGATAACTAATAGGCAATATTAACAACCATAATTAAAAGTGAATTGTTTCTAATTGAGAATAATCAATATGTGGATAACCAATTAACATTTATTAATGGGTAATTTCAATGGCTTTACCTACGAGCACATTGTTTCTAATTAATATGATCAATATAATGGATAATTGATAGCCTGTAACTAATATGTATGTTAACAGCCATAATTAATAGTGATCATTTCTAACAGAGATCACTGTAATTGACACGGTGTGGGTGACATTCAGTAACTAACAGTTTCTCCTTAATACTGACCGGATGCAGTAACAGTGGATGACTGACATATAATAACTGTAAAAGCAGCAAAGAGTCCTGTGGCACCTTATAGACTAACAGATGTATTGGAGCACGAGCTTTCGTGGGTGAATACCCACTTCTTCAGATGCATCCGATGAAGTGGGTATTCACCCACGAAAGCTCATGCTCCTATACGTCTGTTAGTCTATAAGGTGCCACAGGACTCTTTGATGCTTTTACAAATCTAGACTAACACGGCTACCCCTCTGATATATAATAACTGATCACTTTGCATTCATAATAATGATCATTATTAGGCAATGGGCAGTGGGCAGCTGGCAATTAATAACCAGTAATTAATGAGCAATAGACTGGAAGATTGATAATGAATAGCTAATCATCACTTAGAATCCCACTCAATCCAAGCCTCAATCATGAACAACTGTTCGTGTGTCATTAATAATCAATAATTGATCCTGGATAGCTGATAACGATCCCCCCCCCCCCCCCCCCCCCCGCGCTAGCCCCGTACCTGGGGGCTGGAGGTCGTTCCCCGCCCCAACACCAGGCAGCGCCGGCCGGGAGGGACACAGCGCGTGGCCAGCGGCAGGGGCCACACATACTCGTTGATGGCAGCAGGGGGCGCTAGCTTGAGCAGCAGGAGGTCACTGTCTTTGGTGCGCAAATTGTAATGGGGGTTGCAGATAGCACGCACAGCCCCCGAGCTGCTAGCCCAGGGCGGGTCACCGCAGGTCATGAGCCCCTCGATGCACCTGGATCAGGCTGGGGGCAAAAGAGCAGGTCTCAGGGATCCTTGCAGGCCGTCACCCTGAATCCCAGCCCCGCTGTTCTAGCCACTAGATTCCACTCCCCTCCCAGAGCTGGGGATAGAATTCAGGAGTCCTGGCTCCCAGCCCCCCGTGCTCTAACCTCTGGATAGCCACATACATGGCTTGATGAGCCTGTTACAGCTCTACCTAATGCATGCAGTTCTTTTAGCTCATGCCGTATGGTCTCCTGCGGTCAGATCCGGAGGTCCCAGGTTCATTCCTTGACCTACCCGGTGTGGCAGTGCACCGCAGTGAGCACCCACTCTGGGCTGATCAGGGTCCCCCCGCAGCTGTAGCCCTGGGGGTGTAGAGGGCAGCCTGCCAGGGCTGAGAGTGGGCCACGCAGGGGTGACTCCAGACCAGCCTCTCCACGCCCGCGGCGCGGCTGGAAGATAAAGCCATGGAGGGGCATGGGGACCGGTGGCGAAGGGAGCATGGGGGGGGGATGTGGGAGGGAGCCCGTGAGATTCAAATTTTCATAAACAGCAAACATCAGAGGCATAAATGGGTCAGAAGATGAACAGTTTTCCCTGCAGAAAAAGTAAAAAAGGGAGAAAAGTGTGTGTGGGGGGAACCCACAAAGATCTGAACTAAAAAAAAAAAAACAGAGTCCGGCGTCGCTTAGATTTGTACTCATGCTTTTTTAAGGCCTGATTCATGCTGGTTTTTTTAACACTTTGGGTTGACGAGACCAAAACCCAGCTTGCCGAGTGGCACTCTGCAGACAGTGTCACTCATTTAACCCAAGGTGTGAATTTAAACTGTTAGAGTTCAGTTCAGGCAGTGCTACAGGATGAGATAATTTGAGTTAAAAGGACCTGAATCCAGTTCATCAGGGAACAGTTCGAGCTGGCCAAATGTTTTCTGATGAAAAAGGTTTTGTCTTTGGAATGTCAGGGGGGGCTGAAATACCTCTGAAGGTCGGGGCCCTTCCTTCAGTAGCAAAGACAATGCTGGTGGGTGCTTTGGGAATCGCCCCCCAGCGCTTTCGAGCAGCAGAAAAGAACTCGCTGTGGCAAGTTTGTGGTGTTTTATTCTTTCCTCTCTCTGCACTGAAACGTCCTCAAAAGATGCCCGAGCTGGAGATACAAAAGCTGCCGGCTTTCTTATGAAGCCTGGGACCTTCCTGGCTTTGTCTGGGCGCTTTCAGTGCATTGAAAACAGGAAGAGCAGCGGGAAAACTTTTTTTTTTTTAATAACTAGGACCATCGGACTGGCCAGACAGGCTCAGCCCAGAGGCCCTTTGCGCTGTGTCCCGTCTCCGATAGTGACAGTACCAGATGGTTCAGAGAACCCCACAGTAGCAGGGTAGGGAGATTCTGACTCAGGGATAGTTCCTTCCTGACAGTTGTAACCCTTCTGCCCATCTGAGTTGGCAGCAACAAGGGCCGGTTCTGTATCTAGGGGTTCCGTTTCAATAATGCAATGCAAAACCAGCTCGAGCCCCCAGCCAGTGACCTGGGACAATTACATACCATCCCCCGAGCGCCTCTAAGAGGCAATACTTCCCCTCTCGCAAGCACAGAGTCTGAGTGTAGCAGAAAATATTTAATAACATGAGGTAAACGACATCAGCATTAAATTGGGAAAACACCACAAACAGGATTCATAACACAAACCATGAGCAAAAGACCCACCCCCAAAGTTCCAAAAGTCCAACACCCCAAAAGTCTCTTGAGTCCAGCAACCCAAGAATCAACCAAAAGTCTCTGTCCCTGGTCAGTGCAGCCCCAGAGTTCAAAAGTTTATCTGCAGAGTCCTACCCTCCCTCCCCCAGGCTGGGTGGAAATGGGGTGGGGGAGAAAGGGGCACACGGGGTATTAAGGGGCACCTTACATGGTCTGAGGCCAACTGCCCCGCCTCTCCATGGGGTTCTGCAGCAGCCTTCACCACAAACAGCCTTCACCACAAGCCACTCCACTCCTCCAGCTGTCCTGTGAGTCCCTCCAGCTATCTCACAAACTGCCCTACTCTGCCAGCTGTTTAGCAATAAATCTTCAGGCTCCCCCACTAATTAACACAGGACTCAGTGATTTCAGCTCATAGGAGATAAGCCCTAGTGCTAGTACACCATTGGTCTAAAGTGAATTCAGCATAACAGTCTGTAACTAAACTCTTAGAATCAAAATTAGTTCTGCTATTCAACAGAGAAAATGGTAAAATTGATGTTTCAAGCCCTCAAAAGGGGCCCATACCACAAAGTACAAATTTCTATCCACAACCTCTCTCAAGTCACTTGGTTTTGGAACCCATATCCCTCATCTAGCGAGTGCTACTTAGGTAATAGTGAGACCCTCTGTCATACAACAGTTCCACTGGCCTTGATTCACATAATCAGGGTAACAACACTTTGGCCTGGTCCCCACTAACCCCCCACTTCGGACTAAGGTACGCAAATTCAGCTACGTTAATAACGTAGCTGAATTCGAAGTACCTTAGTCCGAACTTACCGCGGGTCCAGACGCAGCAGGCAGGCTCCCCCATCAAGCTGGAGTACCGGCGTCGACGGCGAGCACTTCTGGGATCGATCCCAGAACATCGATTGCCTGCCGCCGGACCCTCCGGTAAGTGTAGACGTACCCTTTATTCCTCCTGCCCCAATAACAGAGAAACTGGGGATCCCACAGCAGCCAAAGTGACCATTTTGGGCTGCCGTGGGCTCATGCTAGGCGGGTGGGTGTGCCTATGCAGACAAGATCAGCCCCTGAAGTTCTTTTCCACACTCGCCATAATTCCCCACCAGAGGTCAGGGTAGAGCTCATCCTGACTCTGCTTACACAGCCATTAGTTATAGGCAGGTTCATGCCCTGGAGCATGAGAGTGTTTAATCTTTTCAAACTTAAAAATAATTCTTCTCTAATGTCATTCTGGCTCTCCTCATTAGCCATATGTCACATCCCTTTTCTGGATCTTGCTGGGCTCTCGGCTTCAGTGAGATCATGTGGCAGTGAGTTCCACAGAAAAATTCTGGGATTAAATGAAGCAACATTCTCTCTTCTCCATTTGAAAGGGGCTGCCTCTCAGTTTCATTGCACGCCCCCTTGGCCTTGCGCTGGGGATCCAGGTGGGGAACCGCTTTCACCCCCTCACCTGCGCTCTCCGCTTTGTTTCCCAGCCGCGTGATGCTGTCCCTGTTCTCCGGCACAGAGAGCGAAAGAGAGAGGTTCATGCGCACCAGCCAGTCCCTGCTCGACTCCCTGCCAGGATACATCTCGGCCACCCACGCTCTGCTCCGCATCCTCAACCAGCACCTTGACACCAGCGTGCCTCTCAAACTGGTGGGGGACAGCGTCGGTGTGGGAGAGAACCTTGAGCACCTGGTGTGGATAGCGCAGGAGATACATGCCGCGGCGGAGCAGACGGACAGACACGTGCGGAAGAACGCCAGCCGGGACCTGTATGCCTGCATGGCCTCCCCCCACACCTCGCTGCAGGAGAAGGGGGCCATCGTCCGGGACTTCCACCAGGCCACCATGGGGATCTTCGGCAGCGTGGGTGGCCCCGTGGCAGCCGTGCTGCTGTTGAACGCCAGCCTCCCTGAGCGGCTGGAGGCAGCAGAGACCTCCCCGGTCCTGCAGTTGCCGATGGATGCCCTGCTTGAGAGCAGCGAGGAGATCACCAGGGATGTGTCCACTCATGCCACCTGCGGGGGCCCAGCCAGGGAAACGGCTGCAGGGCCCCCCAAGAATAGCCCTTTAAAGGGGGAGGGATAGCTCAGAGGCCCCCCACCTCTGCACAAACTCAGCCCTCCCTCCTCTGGGGGCAGCATGAAGCCCTGGCTCCAGCGCCCTGTAACAATAGCACTGCACGAGCCTAACCCAGGCCAAGCCCAGCGCAGGTCCTGCAGTGGGGTACACACCCTCCCTCCCCCCACAGCATGCAGACCCCCTCCCCGGCTTGGCTGGACTCACACCGACTCTCTGCCCCCCACCCAGGCTGTGCGCTGGCAGCTCGCCCTGATGGGCCCGTTTCATGATTTCAGCCCAAAGCAGGGCGTTTACACGGCGTCTGCTCCAAGCAGCTCCTGGTTCAGGTGCCCGCTGCCCTTGCTCAGAGCTCCTGCCTTCTGCCCCCTCCCCCTGCAGGGAGCCCTGCTGTCGCTCCTCGCCCCCCACAGCCCCTGGGGGTGCACAGAGGAACAGCGTTGGGGGGGGGGAAGAGAGATCAGCAATGCCAGCTCCTCCATGCAGCCAGGTCAGTTTCCCCACATGGGGCAGGGGTTAGGGGAAAAGGAAGGGTGGGAAGCCCACAGGGGCCAGGGGCAATGGGGGGGGGGGGTGCCGCACCCATGGGAGCCAGGGTTGCCAAAATACATGTTCGATCAGGGTGCATTTTTCTCTAAGGCCGGCCCTGCTCCCCCCACTCTAGCTCTGCTGGTGCCCCTCACTCCCGACCCGCAGCCCCTGTTAGCCCAGCCCTGGGCTCCCTCCATCCCCAGCTCTGCCAGTGCCCCTCACTCCCGACCCGCAGCCCCCTGCTAGCCCAGCCCTGGGCTCCCCCCACCCCCAGCCCAGACAGGGCCCCCACTCCCGACCTGCAGCCCCCCGCCAGCCCCAGCCCCGGGCCCCCCCCGCCCCAGCTCTGCCGGTGCCCCTCACTCCCAACCCGCAGCCCCTGCTACCCCAGCCCTGGGCTCCCCCCGCCCCGAGCTCTGCTGGGCTAATGTTACAAACTGCTTTGCTGACACTGTGCTGCTGGCAGCAGTTACTGACAGCTGGGTGAGAGCTGCAGCTGCCCTGCACAACCGGCTCCTGTCACCTTTCCTCAGCCTCTGGGCCAGGAACGTAATGCACCTGCGGGGCTGGGCTAGCAGGGGGCTGCCGGTCCGGAGTGAGGGGCCCCGGCAGAGCTGGGGGTTGGGGGAGCCCAGGGCTGCGGTAGCAGGGGCTGCGGGTCGGGAGTGGGGGCCCTGGCTGGGCTGGGGGGAGCCCAGGGCTGGGGTATCAGGGGCTGCGGGTCCGGAGTGAGTGGCCCCGGCAGAGCTGGGGGTTGGGGGGGCCCAGGGCTGGGCTAGCAGGGGCTGCGGGTGGGGAGGGAGGGGCCC
>NC_048313.1:30013329-30019345 GCF_013100865.1 Trachemys scripta elegans
ATGGGGATGGATGGAGGGACGGATGGATGGGTGTGCATGGGGATGGATGGATGTGTGCATGGGGATGGATGGATGGGTGTGCATGGGGATGGAGGGAGGGAGGGATGGATGGGTGTGTATGGGGATGGATGGATGGAGGGACGGATGGATGGGTGTGCCTGGGGATGGATGGAGGGAGGGAGGGATGGATGGATGTGTGTGCATGGGGATGGATGGATGTGTGCATGGGGATGGATGGAGGGAGGGATGGATGGATGGATGCATGGGGGTGGATGGATGGATAGATGATTGTGTATTGGGATGGATAGATAGATACTAAATTAAAACAAAAACGAAGGCAATTCCCAGCCAATACCCTTCTGACACTGGCTGCAATTAAGTCCCCGATTATAGTGTTTTTTGGGGCGTCTCCGACTGGCTGGGCAGGGAGCCGCAGCAATGGGATACGGAGAGCTCAGAGCTCGGGGCAATAGACTCGTACCCAGTGGTCAATGCCTCCCACATCTCCCCCCCGTGCCCGTGCTGCCAGTACCTTGTCCAGGTCCTAGACCCCAGACCCCTGTGCGCCTCCTGCCTGCCCTGATCCCAATGGGCTGGGGGGCTGTAGTGCTGCTGGGGCTGACTGGACGCTCCCCCACCCCAGAGCGAATCCTGCTCCGACCTCCAGTTCTCGCTACAGGCCCCCGTGCTGTATGACACCGGGATCGTCTGTCCATGGCTGCCCCCCACACCACACCGTGGTGTGCCACACCAGGCTAGGCTGCCCCCTGGTGGCATGCTCGGAGTACTGCATGCCATTCTGCTACTGCTGTCTGAAGACGGCCATGGCACATTGTCTGCAGCACGGCGACCTCGTGCATGGTGGATACGGATCCCACCACTGCGCTGTGAGCCCGAGGCAGAGCCTCTGCGGGGAGAGCAGGGCCTGCTCATGACGGGCACGAGGAATGCAGCTCCTCCTGGAACTTGCTCTGCGTTCGGGTGAGCATCATAGCCGAAGGGCTGGGCCCCCATCTCAGCATCTCACCGTGGTTACCAGATCCTCCCCTCGGCCTCTCATGGCTCTTCAGGGCCAGGGCTGGGTCTGTCCGGCACTCGGCACGTGGGGGAAAGTCAGAAGAAAGAATCATAAATGGTGTGTCTGAGTCATGGATTTAGAGGGGTGTCCCACCAGTTAACCCCACTGATAACCAAGTGGCAGGGAGTCCCACTGGTTAACCCCACTGATAACCATGTGGCAGGGAGTCCCACTGGTTAACCCCACTGATAACCAAGTGGCAGGGTACAGTGTGGGACAGTAGGACTGCTGTGCCCCCTTTACAGACCGAAACCAGTTAAAACATTTTAAACAAAGGCGTCAACGCAGACCCCCCATTTCCTTTATTCCCATCCCTTATTAAGGGTTTGTCATCATGCCGTGGCACTAAAGGTGTGATGTCCATGCACGTAAGTCAAAGCCCCCAAAGCCCCTGTGTGGACGCGCTCGTTCAGAAGTAAAATTGCCATTGCCAAAACGAAGGGCATCAGGGCAAACGTCGAAGGTGTCAGGCATCCCTCCCCCAAACGCTGTTAGTCCTCGGGCCTTTGACCTGCCTGGAACATCTTTAGAGTTTAGCACAGTCCAGGTGTGACCCACATGTGACGTTTGAAGTCCAGTGAGAAGGAGCGAAGCAGCGGGGCCGTCCTCAGAACTGCCCTCTGTAGAAAAGCCTGGGCAATAACTCACAGGTATCAATTTTGGCCTGACCGGGTCAGTGAATGGTTACAGTTAAAAATTGAAGGTGTTCTCACTCCTTGTCTGTCCTGGGCAGGTCAGGACATCTTTCCTGAGCCGGAGAATGAAGGCCTGAATGGCACGGTAGATTGTGCTGTGCACTCAGAGGATATTGGCCTAGTTGAACAGGGATCCCCTCTATAAACCATGTACATAACCCGGTGGAATGCTTGTCCTATTAGAATTAATCAATTGAGCCAAATTTTGGTCTTTTTAACTGTGAAGATTCCTCTCTGTGCTCAGCCGCTACCTCTTCACTAACCGTGATGCAAACCTTCCCTCTTACTACGTGCGCCTAGGGAAAGTGAACTTCCGAACACAGCATTGTCTCCTACACCGTCCTGACATGAGGATGGTACTAGTAACGGGTCCAGCCGTGCGATATCCACAGGGGTGTGAGGACCCCGTCAGACGGGTTTTCGGCTTGCTTAACACATTGTGCTGTTGTGTCTCGGCGCAGGTACAGAGCACAGGCTGATCACCTGGCCCAGAAACAGGGCGCAGCGGTTACTCGCTAGGCTCCATATTGATTTCTGAAGCTGTGTGGGGTGTTTTCATTGGAGGGGGCCGTCTGGCGGGTCGCACCCTGTTGTCTCATCAGAGGGCTGAGCCAATTAGAACTCAGGGGTCAAGTGTCATCAGTAGGGTTAGCAGGATTGGGTATAAATCAATAGAGGTCAGTAAATGTCAATTGCAGCTGACACTGAAATTGACTAAAAAAGTTTCCATCACCCGAGTGGGGTCTCCCCTGTCGCACTGGCAGGGATGGGGCATCACCGCAGAGCAGGGCCCTCTGCAGCCCCACTGCAGGCAGGAGGCCACCCTGGTACTGACTGGCTTCTGCCTGGCGTGGTCTCCCCGCAACGGGGGGGCTCATTCTCCTCCTGCTCCTCGCAGCCCTGCCTGGAGGTCTCTGTGCTGCCCTCCAGCATCACAGCCTCCCCTGCACCTTATGTCCTGCGCTTTGCAGCCATGCAGGGCCCCCCAGCAGCTGTGCCCTCAGTGCAGCCCTAACCCCAAGGCTGCCCCCAGCCCGCCTCAGTTCCAGCACCTGGAACAACAGTTACACAGTAACAAATTAAATAAATTAAATGAATAAAAATAAAAATTGAATCCTGCCAAACTGAGCTGTCAGCCCAGCCCCTGACGCCGGCTCTGTGGCACCTGCAGCTGATCCGTGCAAGAGCAGGTGTGTGGCTGTGGGAGAGACCACTTTGCTGACAGCACCGAAAAGGGTTCGGATCAGTAGGGTTGCCAACTTTCTAATCGCACAAAACCGAACACCCCTGTCCTGCCCCGAGGCCCTGCCTATGACCCACCCCCTTCTCCAAGGCCCCGCTCCCCACTAGCTCCATCCCCCGTCCCTCCATCGCTCGCTCTCCCCCACCCTCACTCACTTTCACCAGGCTGGGGTTGGGGTGTGGGAGGAGGGTGAGGGGTCTGGCTGGGGGTGCGGGCTCTGAGGTGGGGCCGGGGATGAGGTGTTTAGGGTGCAGGAAGGGGCTCCGGGCTCGGGCAGGAGGTTGGGGTGCAGGGGGCGGTGCGAGGTGCAGGCAGGGGGTCTGGCTGCGGGTGCGGGCTCTGAGGTGGGGCCGGGGATGAGGTGTTTAGGGTGCAGGAGGGGGCTCCGGGCTCGGGCAGGAGGTTGGGGTGCAGGGGGCGGTGCAAGGTGCAGGCAGGGGGTTGGGCTGCGGGTGGAGGTTCGGGGTCCCAGCGGCACTTACTGCAACCCCTAGGCACAAGGAGGCTCCGTGTGCTGCCTTTGAGCCTGCAGGCCCCGCCCCTGCAGCTCCCATTGGCCATGGTTCCTGGCCAATTGGAGCTGCAGAGCCGGCACTTAGAGTGGGAGCAACCGCTTCCGGGAGCCACGTGGAGCCAGGCAGGCAGGGAGCCTGCCATAGCCCCGGGTCCCCGCTGCGCCGCCGTGCCAACCGGAGTCACCAGGGTCCCTTTTCGACTGGGCAGTTCAGTTGCCTGGCAACCCTACTGAGCATGCGCATGGCTGCGGGGAGGGCCGGCTTTGCTGACAGTGCCGAGAAGGGTTCGGAGAAGGACGATGCCAACGTTGGTACCAGGGGCTGAAGAAGCCGGGCGCCCGCACTACATATTATGGCCACATGATAGAAGCTTAGGGCTGGACTCACAAAGGTTTAGGTGCCTAAATCCCAGCTTTAGGCTCCACAGCAGTTTCCTAAAACTATCAAACCCATTAGGCCCCAAAACTCAGCGCCTGCATTCACCGGGTAATGGGCCCCTAGGTGCCCATAGTGCTGCCTTGCTCCAGGCATCTGGATGCCTGTCTCCTGCCTAAGCCCCCGAGCAACTCACAAAACAGGGAAGGTAGGCGGGCAAACATCTGTCTTGCATCCAGGACCCGATGGGAGGCATGCACCGTGGCCACCTGTTGGGTCAACATCTGGCCAGAGAAGGCGGATGTGGTGCGACAAAGTGACACAGCTGCCGCTGGCTGTGTAGACAGACCCTAAAGAGCTCTTGGGGTGCCTGGGCTCTAGCACCACAGGCCTGGACCCAGGCCCAGACGCACTTGGGGAGGGGGTGACAGACACAAAGGACAGAAATCACTAGTGGGACTGTCTGGAAGGAAGGAGCAACGTGGCCACCAGGAGGTGCTGTTGCAGCACGCTCTCCTCTCCAGGCTGCTGCTCAGGGTTGCGGGCGGAGCTGGAGCCAAGCTGCAGAGCTCCCCAGGCAGAAAGCAAATGCCCAGGCTGGGGCATCGGCCCGAGGGCTGCTAGAAACAGACCCGCTCGGTGCCCCAGCGCGGCAGCCAGCCCAGCCCAAACGCAGCAGCATGCACCAGGGGACAATCCTAGAATCCTAGGACTGGATGGGATCTTGAGAGGCAGGGCCGGCTCCAGGCACCAGCCTAGCAAGCAGGTGTTTGGGGCGGCCAATTCAAAGGGGCGGCAGTCCGTCCGGTATCGGGCCGGCACGTCCGGGTCTTCGGCGGAAATTCGGCGGCGGGTCCCTCAGTCCCTCTCTTCCTCTTTGAGCTGCCGTCGAAGTGCCGCCGAAGAGGAAGAGAGGGAGGACCCGCCGCTAAACTGCCGCCGAAGAAGCGGCGCGATTGAGCTGCCGCCGAAGTGCCGCCGCTCGTCTTTTTTTTTTTGCTGCTTGGGGCGGCAGAAAAGCCGGAGCCGGCCCTGTCGAGAGCTCATCTAGTCCAGTCCCCTGCAGTGCTGGATTCCCGCACAGCCGATGGGGCCCATGCCCAGGGTCCCCGGCCCATTTGGGGGTCCCGCAGGAGTGGCTGGAACTCTGGCCCCACCCCCTGCTCGTCCTCTTCCCCCCCATTGCAAAGACCAGAGACGCTGGGTTCATAGCACAGACATACAGGACAGACCAGACACGCTCAGTGCACGGCACAGACACACAGTACACGGACCTGACATGCTGGTGCATGGCACAGACACACACAGGACAGAGCAGACATGCTTGATCCATGCCACAGACACAGTGCAGAGACCAGACACGCTCGGGGCATGGCATAGACACAGAGTGCAGAACAGACATGCTCAGGGCATGGCGCAAATACACAGTGGAGAAACCAGACACACTCAGGGCACGGCATGGACACACAGTACAGACCAGACGTGCTCAGTGCATGGCACAGACATAGTGAAGACACCAGACACACTCAGGGCACAGCAGAGACACGTGGTGCAGTGACCAGACATGGTTGATGCACGGCACAGACACACGGTGCAGAGACCAGACATAGTTGATGCATGGCACAGACACACGGGGCAGAGACCAGACATGCTCGGGGCACGGCACAGACACACGGTGCAGAGACCAGACATGGTTGATGCATGGCACAAACACACGGGCAGAGACCAGACATGCTCGGGACATGGCACAGACACACCGTGCAGAGACCAGACACACTTGGGGCACGGCACAAATACACAGACACACTCAGGACATGGCACAAATACACGGTGCAGAGACCAGACACGCTCGGTGCACGGCACAGACACACGGGGCAGAGACCAGACATGCTGGGGGCACAGTACAGACACACCGTGCAGACACCAGAGACGCTGGCTTCATAGCACAGACATACAGTACAGACCAGACACGCTCGGGGCATGGCACAGACACATGGTGCAGAGACCAGACACACTTGGGGCACGGCACAAATACACAGACACACTCAGGACATGGCACAAATACACGGTGCAGAGACCAGACACGCTCGGTGCACGGCACAGACACACG
>NC_048313.1:30019394-30029357 GCF_013100865.1 Trachemys scripta elegans
GGCACAGACACACGGTGCAGAGACCAGACATGGTTGATGCACGGCACAGAAACACGGGGCAGAGACCAGACACGCTCGGGGCACAGTACAGATACACGGTGCAGAGACCAGAGACGCTGGGTTCATAGCACGGACATACAGTACAGACCAGACACTCTCAGGGCACGGCACAGACACACGGTGCAGAGACCAGACACCCCAGCGCTGTGGCAGAGTGGGCCGGGGGTCAGCTCTCCCCTGGGATCAATGGGGCAGCTCAACCCCTCAGTGGAGTTTTTTCAGGCTGTTTCCTCCCCGAGGTTCCTCGTTCAGCTTGGCCCATTCCCTGGCAGCGGACGGACCCCGCCCCCCTCTGAGCCCCCTGCTGCCTGCGGGGCTCCTCTCCCCCCCCAGCCCGATCTGGGGCCCGGCCTCTGCGCTTCCAGCCTCCTTCCCCTGCCTGCCTCCAGCTGGGACACGCCCTGCTCACGGCCCAGCCCCCCCGCACCCACCGCGCGGACCCTCCCAGCTCACCTGGGGGTGGAGCAACAAAGAGGTGGGGACATGTGGGAGATCAGATGAGTGGGGGCATGGAGGGGACGTGGGGGGGTCAGAGCAGTGGGGGGCTGGAGGAGATTTGGGGGCTCAGAGCAGTGTGAGGCTGGAGGGGTGGGGGGCAGAGGAGGGGGGCTCAGAGCAGTGGGGGGCTGGAGATTTGGGGGGTCAGAGCAGTGGGGGGCTGGAGGAGATTTGGGGGGTCAGAGCAGTGGGGGGGCTAGAGGAGATTGGGGGGAGCACTGTGGGGGGTCCATGTTTTGCAGGGTCCGGCCTGGTGAGTGAAGCTCTGCCCAGACTGGCTGTCTCCTGGACCCCTGGCTAGCAGCGACCCCAGAGCAGAGCCCAGGGGGCTGGGCCCCTCCCCCACAGTGACACTCCTGGGGGGGAAGGTGAGTGACACTGTCTGGGACCTGACCCCTCTCATGACCCCCCCCTGCTATCCCCCCAGCTGCTCCTCCAGAACAAGGGGGGCTCTGGGGTTACCCTTTCCCAGTGCTCCCCCTCCAGGGGACAGAGCCCAGAACTCCCCTGCCCCCCCCAGTTTCCCCCACCTGTGGGGAGGGGGCTTCCTGCCCCACAGCTGCTCCATAGGGAGGGGGAACTCAGTGCAGCACAGGAGTGTGGGGTGCAAAGGAGGGGGGGTCAGAGCTGGGCTGGGGAATGCTGGGGAGTTTTGGGGTTTCAGCTCTGACCCCCCAAACTCCCACACCTGCCCCCTTCAAAACATGTCCCTGCTCCCCCCATGCCAGCCTCTGCCCTACTCCTGCATCCTCTGCCCAGCCCCTCAGCCTGTGGGGCCCCAGCAGACCCCCCTGTCTGTGGGGCGCAGGGCTGGGGGGCAGCGGGCTGGGTGGGGCAGGCGGAGCAGCCCAGCTGAGGGGATGGTGCGGCGGGGGAGGAATCCTGGTCCAGCCCTGGGGTCCCTGCCAAGGGCCCAGAGGCTGGGGTGGCAGAGCTGGACTCAAACCTGGGTGCCAGGAAATACAACCTTCCCCCCCCCCAACTCTGCCATGTAGTTGGGTCTGTGTGGTGGTGGTGGTGGGGGGTTGACACGGGTGGGGTGGGTTTGTGTGAGAGGTGGGGGTGTTGATGCAGGCTGGGGGTCTGTGTGTTAGTGGGTAGGGTGTTGGCATAGGCCGGGTTCTGTGTGTGGGGGGTTGGCTTGGACGGGGGGGTGTTTGTGGGAGGGTGAGGAGTTTGATATGGGTGGTGGGGTCTGTGTGTTGGTGGGCAGGGTGTTGGCATGGGCCATGGTCTGTTGGAGGGGTTGGGGGTGGTTGACATGGGCGGGGGGGGGGGGTCTGTGGGGCGGGGGTTGGCCTGGCTGGGGATCTGGACAGGAGGCTGTTTGTGGGGGGTTGGTGAGTAGGGTGTTGACATGGGCGGAGGGTCTGTGGGGGGTTGGCATGGACAGGGGGCTGTTTGTGGGAGGTTGGTGGGTAGGGTGTTGACATGGGCGGGGGGGTCTGTGGGGAGTTGGCATGGACAGGGGGCTGTTTGTGGGGGGTGGGGGTAGGGTGTTGGCATGGGCCGAGGTCTGTTGGGGGGGTTGGCATGGATGGGGGGTCTGTGTGGTTGGGGGTTGGCCTGCCTGGGAGTTTGTGGGGGGTTGGCATCGATGGGGGCTGTTTGTGGGGGGCTGGTGGGTAGGGTGTTGGCCCCACTGGGGATGGGGGCGGGGCAGGGCTGAGACTTGTGGCTGAAGTTGGGAATTGATCAGCCGGGTGAATGAAGTGGCGCCGATCCTGAGGGCCCCATCATCTCAGAAGCCAGAGCGGCTGACTGGAGCAGTGGGGGCTGCGGGTCGGGATTGAGGGGCACCAGCAGAGCTGGGGGTGGGGGGAACCCAGGGCTGGGATAGCAGGGGCTGTGGGTCAGGATTGAGGGGCACCAGCAGAGCTGGGGGTGTCTCTAGTTTGGGGGAGCCGGACGGGGGTGGGGCTGAGACATTGTGGCCCAAGTTGGGAAGCTTTCCAGTGGCGTTCAGCCCTGCTGCTGGAGGGCTCCACCCAAGGCCCTTTGAGCCCAGGGGAAGGAGCCACCCAATGGTGCTAACCAGGCGTCAACTGGGCTGTGATCCACACCCCATGGGGCTGGACAGGCGGGAGGAGCTGGGCTCTGCCATTGTCCAGAGGGTTCATGGCCCCTCTGCTCTGTCTGTCTGCAGCCAGCCCCAGAGCAGCTCCCACTGGCCGTAGGCTCTGCCCCAGCTCAGCCAGGTCCCAGTCCAGGGGCCAGCAGGACCCACCGGTGAGGGGCTGCAGCCAGGTGCTGGCTGTTTGCAAAGGGGGTGGGGGCTGGAAACCCGTGAAGCTTCCTGGCCTGTTTGAGGGTCGCTGCAGATCCGGCCCCAGAGCCTCGGGGGTCTCCAGACTGGGGCCTGGGGAGTGTGAGCTGGACGGGAAAGAGATCAGCACCCTGCAGGCTGAGAGCTGAGCTGGCCCTTTAGACACTGGGCAAATCCAGGCCTGGGCTGCAGGGGGCTGTGGGGCAGGACTGGGGGGCAGGGCTGGGCTAGCAGGGGCTACGGGTTGGGAGTGAGGGGCATTGGCAGAGCTGGGGGGTGGGGCCAGGGCTGGACAAGTAGGGGACTGTGGGTCAGGAGTGGGGAATCGGCTGAGCAGGGTTGCATTCCCTGGCTCTGCCCCACACCATCCCCGCTACTGGGCCTTGTTCAGCCGTTTCCCCCTTGCGGAGCCGGCTGGGGGCTGAGCGGAGCGAGGCCTCTGGAGGCGCCGCCAGGACTCAGGAGTGTGGGGGGTCTCGTCCCGCGGGCGCAGGATGCTGTTTGAGGAGCTCGACCCCCGGCACAGCCTGTGGGATGAGGACGGCGAGAGCGGCGAGTCGGAGGAGGAAGAGGCCTTGGGGTCGGACTGGGCAGAGGACAGGGGCTGGTGAGAGCTGGGTTTGGAGGAGATGGGCGGGGGTGGTGGTGGTGGTGAGAGCTGGGTTTGGAGGAGATGGGTAGAGGACTGGGGGGCAGTGGGATGGGGCTGGGGGGCAGTGGGATGAGGGAGCTGAGGGCAGTGGGATGGGGGCTGGAGGGTGGGTGGGACAGATGGTCCATCAAGCTGAGCAGGTCTCTTCTCCCACCTACAGGCTGCAGGAGGAGCCCAGGGTGGGTCACAGCCTCCTCCATCCGTGTAACAAGTCTACGAGGCCTCGGCCATGTCGCCGGCAGCTCTTCTCCCCGTGCAGGCCCTGGCCCCACGACCCTGCCCCGAGCCAGGGCTCGCTCCCCTGCTGGGCAGGTAGGCTGGCAGCAGGGGGCGTCGGGGTTGATAGATACCAGGCATGTGGGGCTCGTTTCATCCAGTCTGTGCTGGGGGGAGCGGGGTGGGGGGCTAAGTAATGGTCACGGTGCTGTGGGGAGTGGAGTGGGGGGCACAGTAGGGGTCACAGTGCTGCGGGGTGGGGGCCTCAGTAGGGGTCACGGTGCTGTGGGGAGTGGAGTGGGGGGCACAGTAGGGGTCACGGTGCTGTGGGGAGTGGAGTGGGGGGCACGGTAGGGGTCACGGTGCTGCGGGGTGGGGGCCTCAGTAATGGTCATGGTGATGTGGGGAGTGGAGTGGGGGGCACAGTAGGGGTCATGGTGCTGCGGGGAGCAGGGTGGGGGGCTCGGTAGGGGGCGCTCTCCCCTCGCAGTCAGTGCTGGCCCCAGTGCAGCACTAGAGGGAGCTATGCAGTAGGGTGGGGGGCTCTCCCCGCAGACCCATCATTGACTCCAGGGTTAGGTGAGAGACTCCTGTATAAACGGTTGCTGGCCTCCACCCCAGAGGCAGCCGCATCCCAGCGCTGGGCTAGAACTGCCAGGCCAGGGAAGTGATCTGTACCAACGGGTATTTATCAGGTTCCTGAGCCTCCACCGGCGCTCATGGGGAATCCCCACTATTTCAAGGGCACCTTTCTGGAGCTGGGCTGAACCGTGAGCCGACGGGCACCGATCTCGGGCCGCACCCAGCTGGGCTGGCACCAAACCCGACAGCGTCTGCGAACCCGGCTGCCTACGAGAGCCCCTGGGAGCCTGGGACGGTAACGGGAGATCTGTGAATAAGGGAGAGTCAGAAACAGAGCCCTGCAGCCTCCTTGGCCCAGCAGGGGCCTGCGGGTCGGGAGTGAGGGGCACCGGCAGAGCTGGGGGGAGCCCAGGGTTGGGATAGCAGGGGCTGCGGATTGGGAGTGAGGGACACCGCAGAGNGGGAGCCCAGGGTTGGGATAGCAGGGGCTGCGGATTGGGAGTGAGGGACACCGCAGAGTGGTGGGGGGAGCCCAGGACTAGGACAGCAGGGGCTCTGGGTTGGGAGTGAGGGGCATTGGCAAAGCTGGGGGGAACCCAAGGCTGTGCTAGCCCGGGCTGCGGGTCGGGAGTGAGGGGCATTGGCAGAGCTGGGGGGGCTGTTTGTCCTGAGCTCTCTGCTCTCCCCTCTGCAGGGTCACTTGCTCTCCACCCGGACGCTCTCCCATCCCTCCTTCTACCCCTACTACGCGGCTTTGTCTTGCTCCACACCAGGGACCCATCCAGTGCCCCACGGGGACCGGCCCCAGGGCTCTGGCCTGCAGGGGGGCCCAGCCACTGGATCAGGTAGGAGGCCAAGTGGGGTATGCGGGGGGAAGGGAATCTCCCTTTCTGTGGCTGGTTCAGCCCTGGGCCCTATGGGGAAGGGCAGGGGTCTACCCTCCCCCCCGCCCACGATCTCACCTTCCCCCTCTCTCTGCTCTAGGTCTCCTGCTTCCCATTAGTTCCAGTGAATTCTTCTACACAGATCCCCTGATGCCCCCAGGGCACCGGGTCTACAACTACCTTTCCCACCCCTCCCAGCAGGTACGGTGTCCCCGGGGGTGGCAGGGCACAGCAGGTGGGTCCCCGCTCCCTAGCGTTGGCCAAAAACGGTGGCTTGGATGTCTTAAGACCCCATAATATCATGTGGCAGGCAGTTCTGCAGGTTAACCCTATATATTATCCTGCCCCAGAGGTTACTCAGGGTTAAATCCCAATAACTGCAGGTGGCTGGGATGTCCCCTGCTGCAATGAGTTCCACAGGTCAGGCACTTCTGCATCTTAACCGCAATAGTAGACTGTTCAAGTGGCTCCCATGGGTTAAATTCCATTACTAGTAATGTGGCAAGGAGTTCCACAGGTTAACCCTACTAATAGCTTCTGCTAGAGTGCCTCAGGGGTGTCGGTAGTTAACCCTCCCCACAATATCATGTGGCAGGGAGTTCTGCAGGTAACTTCCCCCCTCACCCAGGTAAATAACCTCCCTCTTGTCTGTTCCCTCCAGGTCTGTCAGAGTCTCCGTCTCAGCACCCCAGACCCCATCATGTCGGTCCGTGAGGCCTCTCCTCCTCCATGCCCGCTGCCCCCCTTCCTGCCTCCCAGGGGCATGAAATGGCTCTCGCAGGCAGAATACAATGCGGTCAGTGCCTTACTGGAGCTGCCATATGAGGAGCCGGCCTGCAGCCCCGGGGAGAGCTCGCCCGGAACCCAGCTCCTCCTGTCAGCCGTGGAACCGGAGTATGGCCGGGTGGTAACCCAGGAGGCCGCTAATGCCCTGCTCAGCCTGCACAGCTCCCCAGACACACTGGGGGAGCACCTGGGGGGCACTGAACCCCCAGCGCTTCCCCATGGCCTTGGGTCCGTCATGCTAGGGGCCTTCTTCCCCCATGGGGCTGTAGGGGCAGCACCACTTTAATTCTCACGCCCCCTTTCTCCAGTGATGGGCAGTTCCAAAGGTCAGGGCTGCCAGGAACGCGGCGGGGAGTCCCGAAGGCCGTCCCTCCCCCTAATGACCTACCTCAGGGTTTTTTACGTAAGTTAAACCCGAGCCACATCATGTGGCAGGGAGTTCCACTGGCTAAGTCCTAGTTGCCTCCTCAGCGAGTTTTCCACAGGCTAAAATGCAGCCTGCTATCCTGTGGCAGGGAATTCAGCAGGTATCCTGCCTATTTGCCTGCCCAATGGTCTGTCCAAGTTTACAGACCAGTCAAATATCATGTAGCAGGAACTTCCCAAGTTTAGACTCCCAAGACCATGTGGCAGGAAGTCTCTCAGACCATCAGCCTGCTTTTGGGAGTTTTCTGTGGGTCAATCCCAGTCATACATCCTTTGGCAGGGAGTTCCACAGATTACCCCTTGATTGCCTGTCTCAGGAATTAAATCCCTGACATAATATCTTTGGGTACGTCAGTTTAACTCTGCTACCATCCTAAAGCAGGGAGTCCTGCTGGTTCACCATACCATGTGCAACATCCTGTGGCAGGGAATTCCACAGGTAAACCCAGCTGACAACCTGGCAAAGGGCTTTTTCAACAGGCCCATGCCGTTGTTACCCTGCAGCAGGTAGTTCTACAGGTTGACCTCAGTAACACACCCGCTGGGTGTCATTTGGCCATGTGTGGAAGAGCCAGGTTTGACGATGTAAAGGGACAATTTTGAGCCTCTTTGCTGTGGAACAGTGTTGGCATGTGTGGAGTTATTTGTAACTTTTTCCGTTCCGTTTCTTTAATGTTAATAAATTAGAGTCCCAGAGGGATGGAAAACCCAGGTTGTGGGTTAGAAACCAATGTGCTATGTCTTTAAATCCAGTTCCGATCTGGCCCCAGGGTGGGGAACTGGCTGGCTCGGGAGGCTCAGAGGATCTAGCCCAGTTAGCAGCCTCCCCTCCCTGCCGCCCTGAAGTGTCACAATCCTCAATGCTGGGGGTGAGGGGAATTCAACATTTTCTTCCTGACCCCTGAGGTGGGTCCTGGAGCATGAGGGTGAATCTCCCCTCCCCAACTACAAGGACTCAGGGACAGGGCTCCACCTCCCAAAGCTCTTTATTGCAGTCAGTCCAGAACGGGGGGTCCCATCCAGCCAGCGCCCAGCTCGGGGTCCTGGCTGGCTCAGGGGTTCTTGTCAACACTGGGCAGGTTGCCACCCCTCCTGGCACTGTAGCCTCCTCCCCAATTTCTCCATCACGGCGTCCAGAAGGTGCAGCACATCAACCAGCGCAGCATCACCACAGCCCGGGGGGCCGTGTCCATGTCCATCTGCCCTGGGTGTGACCTGGGGCTGGGGAGGAGACAAAAACGGGGGAAGGGGGCTGTGGATTAGCCCTGCAGCCTCCCGATCCCTGGGACTCTATGTGGAGGGCAGATGGACAGCTTAACCCCACTAGCAAACAGGCTGAGCCCTGTCCAATCCCAGTACTATCATGTGGTGGGTAGTCCCACGGGCTAACCCCAGTAATAAACTAATACACCTCTACCCCGATATAACTCTGTCCTCGGGAGCCAAAAAATCTTACTGCGTTATAGGTGAAATCATGTTATATCGAACTTGCTTTGATCCGCCGGAGTGCGCAGCCCCGCCCGCCCGGAGCTGCTGCTTTACCGCGTTATATCCGAATTTGTGTTATATCGGGTTGTGTTATATCGGGGTAGAGGTGTAGCAGGGAGTTTGTATTATCATTGTGGCACCACTGTCACACCATTCCCCCTCCCCATGGGCACTAAACTCCCCCACTTCTCAACAGGCCAACGGCATGTACTCCCGGCTTGCAACAAGGAATTCCCTGTGCGAATTCCTTTTATAAGCCAGTTTCAGAGTGTCCCCAAATATATCCCCCAGCCAGGACTTCCATTTAGCCATACTAATAGCCTAGTAGCAGGGAGTTTCACAGGTTAACGACACCACTAATCCTCTGCCAGGTAGTCCCACAGGTTAACCCCACTAATTACCAAGTGGTAGGCAGTGGTGTAGGAGAAACCCTCTAATGGCAGGGAGTCCCACAGGTTAACCCCACTAATGACCAAGTTTAAGGCCCGGCAGGTCTCCAGGCACCTCCATGCTGCCACCCAATGGCAGCTGTAACCAGGTCATGCTCCACTGCCCATGACCTGTTACAGACACAGACCATGGGAAGTCCCGCCTCAAGGGGTCTGACAGGCAGCAGCCTTGTGTCTCCTGATTGGCTCCCCGTCCTATATAAACCCAAGGGGGGTTCCAGAAAGGGTGAAGGGAACAGTGTGGGTCTGCTGTAGCCACCACCACCGTCCCTGCTCCTGAACTGGTTTTGACCTTGTTTCCTGACCCAGACCCTAAAACCTGACTCAAACTCTGACCCTTGGGATCGACCCCAGCCTGGAACCTGCCTATGACTCCGCTGCTACTCCCAGCCTCAAGTTGGACCCTGCTGCCCTTGTCAGAATGCTGACACCAGGTGGCAGGGAGTCCAGCAGGAGAACCCCTACAGGAGGCCAGTGACAGGAAGCCCCACAGGTTAACCTAGTATTATCAGACCACTGGCAGGGAGTCTTGTAGGTTAATCCTACTAATAATCCAGTGGCAGGGAGTCCCACAGAGAAGACCGTCATTAATAATCAAATGGCAGGGAGTCCCACAGGGTACACTCCCCTAACAATCCAGTGGCGGGGAGTCCCACAGGGTACATTCACTAACAGTCCAGTGGCAGGGAATCCCACAGGGTACACTCCACTAACAATCCAGTGGTGGGGAATCCCACAGGATACACCCTACTAACAATCCAGTGGCGGGGAGTCCCATGGGCTCACCCAGTTAAACTCGAAAAGAACAGGAGTACTTGTGGCACCTTAGAGACTAACAAACTCGGTACCTGACTTACCGTCTCTGGAGAGTGGCCCCACCGGGGGAGCAGGATTCTGATGGTCAGTGCACCCAGTACCAGGGTGAGAGCCAGGGGCCAATAGGCCAGCCCAGGCCAGCCCAGGGCCCCTGCTGTGATCCCCAGGGGTGGCTGGGATTGCACAGGGGTCTCCGCTGGGGCTGGCTCCATCCCCACTTGGTACCACGCGGGACGCTGCCCATAGGTCCCGCCCCATAGACCCCACCACTGCACACTCAGCAGCAGGCAGAGCGCCCCCTGGCCCATGGCTCAGCCGCTCACACCCGGGACCAGGACCTGGAGTGTCGGTTCTGAGCCAGGTTCTGGAACCTCCAGTTGCTCAGTGATACGCAAATAGCAGTGACCTCAATGGCAAGGGGGGGGCTGCGGGTCAGGAGTGAGGGGCACCGGCAGAGCTGGGGGATGGGGGGCCCAGGGCTGGGCTAGCAGGGGGCTGCGGGTTGGGACTAAGGGGCACTGGGGGACAGGGGGCCCAGGGCTGGGCTAGCAGGGGGCTGCGGGTTGGGACTAAGGGGCACTGGGGGACAGGGGGCCCAGGGCTGGGCTAGCAGGGGGCTGCGGGTCGGGACTGAGGGGCCCTGGGGGATAGGGGGCACTGGGGGATGGGGATCCCAGGGCTGGGCTAGCAGGGGGTGCAAGTCAGGATTGAGGGGCACTGGAAGATGGGGGGCACTGGGGGATGGGGGGCCCAGGGCTGGGCTAGCTGTGGGCTGTGGGTTGGGACTAAGGGGCACTGGGGGATGGGGGGCCCAGGGCTGGGCTAGCTGGGGGCTGTGGG
>NC_048313.1:30030481-30045477 GCF_013100865.1 Trachemys scripta elegans
ACCAACATCCCATAAGACACGCTTAGGAGCACTTCTTCCCTGGGGTTTGTTTTCCACAAACAGCGGCTCCTCATACTGAGTTACTTTAAACAAAACACTTCTACTTTGGTCAGGCTCATTTTCACAAATGTCACTTGCCAACAGTTCATCACCCACCAAAAATCTACCCTTTCCTTCCTCCATTAGGGCTTTAACCTGGTTAAACACAGACAAGTGCTTAGGGCCGGGGACACACACCCGTTCACAAATCTCCCTGGTAGTTACAGAGAACATAGCCAGTTCCCATTCATAACTAGACGGAACATAGCTTTAATATCATTCCCAATACAAAGATCTGTAGGCAATAACGTCCTTACACCAGCTATAACAGGGGTTCTCAAACTGGGGGTCAGGACCCCTCAGGGGGTCTCGAGGCTATGATATGGGGGGTCGCGAGCTGTCAGCCTCCACCCCCAAACCCCGCTTCGCCTCCAGCATTTATAATGGCGTTAAATATATAAAAAGGTGTTTTTAATTTATAAGGGCGGGGGGTCGCACTCAGAGGCTGGCTGTGTGAAAGGGGTCACGAGTACCAAAGTTTGAGAACCACTGAGCTATAACTTCATGTTTAATACCATTGCCACAGCGTCACCAGGAGTATGCTCTGGAACTACTCCTTACGAAGCCAGCCAGGACTCTGGGGGAGCCTCCTCTCTCGGAGCAGACTGTCTCCAGGGCAAGAAGCTTCCACAGCTTCCACCTTCCTGGGTCTGACCTCGGAGCATTCAGCATCTCCTTCCACACCGTGCACTTCCCACGGCGAGTCTGTCCGGGTGTGGCTCCTGGGGAAGCCAGAGGGCCCTGCACCCCAACTCCGCAGTCAGACGTGACTCTCAGCCAGCCGGTAAAACAGGTTTATTAGTCGACAGGAACATAGCGTAGAACAGAGCTTGTTAGCACCGAAATCAGTGACTTTCAGCCAAATCCATCTTGGGGAGTCCTGGGCCAGAAGCCCTGGATCCCCATCCCCCTCTTCCAGTCCCCCAAGCAGACTCCCAGCTTCGAGCGACCCAACCTCAGACACCCCCCCACCCCGTTGCTCCTCCTCCTTTTCTTTGTCTCAGGCAAAGAGTCACCTGGTCGTCACCTGGTTGCATCCCCCCTCCTGGTCTCAGGTTAGGAAGGGCACAGGTCATAGCGTATGTGCAGGCAACTGGAGCAGCCTCACCTGCCCCAGAGGTCTCAGCCAGTCACACACCCCTATTCCCACCACTGAGGTATTGGTGCAGCACACAGGGAAACTGAGGCACACACAGTAGTCATGCAAAACAGTAAAACTCACATCGGCTCAACAATAACCGTCACATACAACATAACAAGGGGAACTCCCCACTTTGTCACACCATTCCGTTCAAGGTGGATTCTGGCTAAAGGCACACTCACAGTAAACTCATAGAGGATTACAACATTCACACGCTTATCTGGTAAATAATCTTCCTCGCTGACAAGCTCTGCTTTAACTAGAGTGATGTTAGAAGCTGTAACTTGCCCTAAACACCTTTTAACATTGATTTTTACACCCTAGGAATTTTCTATTACAACCCCCATACATAGCATTGGCACAATTTATGGGGTTACCGTCTTCAGAGCTTATAGTAACAGCATTTACATAAAAGGTGGCAGTGTTGGGGGATATTTGGTTACCCTCTTTCTGGTCAAAGTTCTTTAGCAGATTTTTTAGTTAACAATGGACTAGCTACCGCTTCAGCTATGGAGTAAATTCTTCCAAACCCTCAGGGATTCATAGAAATAATGAACCAAAATGACAAAGAAACTTTAATAACAAAAGGGATAACACACACTGAGCTCAAAGACAAGGGACACGGGATCCTTTAAAGAAAAGAACAAGCATGCTCATGTTTAGCTGTTAATTTATAGTCCATTGTGAGAACCAAACCCAGAAATATGTCACCCAAGGAAGCCCCCTCTGCCAGGAACCTCCAAGCTTTTCCAATTACTACCCATAGTGGGACAAATCCGGAGCAATCCTAAACAGGGACAGAATCAGGACAGCAGTTTGCAAGAAACCCACTGAACCCCCTTTCTCAGCTCCAAGATCAGCAGAGATTTAAGGCTATTTTAGTGTAATTTACCGATTTACAGAAAGTTCCTGAGTCCTGTTTCCTAGAACAGAGCTGGTCACACCCCTGAACGACAGTTATACCGACCTGATTTCCTAGCAGAGACCTGACCTATGTACCTTTGTGGATCTAGGCCAAATTGCCCATTGGCAAGTCCCTCTTGAAGAGGCCTTGGCTAAAGCACCAGGAAATGGGTCTCTCTTGGACTCTACTTAAAATACTGTTTTCTTTTCTTGTGTCAGACTCTGGACTTTTTAACTTAAGGAACTTTCAATGCAAAGCTGCTCACCTTGGAGCCATGAACTCCAAAGATGGCCTGCTCATTACCCACCTTTCTGTGCTGCTGCTCTGCAACAGAAAGAAAATTCAGAAAAGATTTGATTGCTCAAGGGGAGAAAGGAAGCTTTACTACACACAGCGTGCTTTAAGTTTAATACACAGTCCCCTGAATGACTGTCAGTGCAACTCCTGCATGGAGTGACTGGAACTCTGCATTGGGGCAGTCTCATGGGGAGTGCTTATACATCAGTGACTCTCCCCTAGACATCAGCACCTCTTGCTATAGACATTTGGAATATGGGAGAGGGAATTTAACATCATTTTTCCAACCTTTGAGTTTTGGGTAGTTAAACTATCGTGTTCAGGAAGGGCACAGTGGCTTGGCAGTATTGTGTGTGGTCACAACCTTAGCAAAGCTTTTTCTTTAAGGACAGCACAAGCCCTAGCCTAGAGAGTAGAAAAAATACACCCCCTAGTAATGCCCACACTCCCATCGTATGAACGTTCAGGCTTTTTTCTGGAAGTGTTTTGGTCAGTGAGGAATCAAATGCCCCAAGTAGGTCTCAACAAGACAATAACAGCACATCAAAATGAGAAGAACACCAAGCAGAAAATAACTTTCCATTTATTGAACATTGTTTGTTTACTATAAACGTGAGGACATCGTCTACCTTGGACTGATTATTTAATAATCAGAAAAGGAACAAGGGACCCAATTTGTGCCAAGTGTTATTTGTAAAGACTTTTAAATGGCTCCACTATTGATGAACTACTGCATCACATGAATGACACTGTCACTTTCAACTGCATTTATTAAGCTCATGGTCACTCTCCTATATGTCTGTCATTTTCTGTTCCCTGCGCCTTCATTACATCATGGCTGGGTCCCTATCTATCAGGGTCTGACCCTAGAGGCTGCTAGAGTCCTCCTTGATCATAGAGGGGCGTGAAAAACAGGCTACACAAGCCATAGGGCAAGGAAATTGCCTTTTCTATCTCAATCATGCCCTGTTCTCTATGGTTTGACAGTACAAAGATTGTAGCATTTAAGGTCACAGAGACGGCACAGTAGAAAGTCTGCAGGATGACAATAGTCCTCCAGGGTCATAGTGACTGGGGTGTGTGAGGCTAGAGGGAGTGACTACAACCAATTGTGGAAAAGGCCAGGGGGAAGCCCATGACTGCCTTCAAAAATGACAGCTAGGAAATTAAAAGGAAATAAACAAGGAATAAATGTGCTTCATTTACAATAAGTAAAAGTCAGGCTGAAAAGCTGCTGAGAGGGAATGTCCATAACCAGTCTCACCACCAGTAACATTTAAAAAAACTCCCTCTCCCCTCTCGCATTCTCTTTTCTTCTCCCTTTCCTTTCCTTTCATTCAGTTTTACACACCATTTTCTCTGGCCCTTGTTTTCTATCCCTGTTTATTTCCCTGCATTCCGCTCCATCTCCTCTGTTCCCGATCACAGATCTCTCCACCTCACGTTGCCAGTTCTCGCCCCTGAGTTTATCTTCTCACCTCTTGCTGCCCCATGAGCTTTACCCGTCTCACGATCGCTTTGCTTTCACTCTGCACTTCAGCCTCCCTCCACCTCACCCATGCATCTCTGTTTATTTCCTTTATTTTTCTTTTCCCTTCCAGAACCCTCTTTCCCACCATAGAATCCCTTTCCTTGAGGGCAGGAGCTCACACGCTTCAGTCACTGGGTCTCCTTCTCCCAGGCCCCCTGCTGATGTGGAGCCTCCATCTTTTCCCCAAGGACCCAAACCCTAATTCATTAATGAACTCTGTGTCCTGCCACCTCCACAGCTTCCTGGCCCCTGCCCAGCTATTAATTCTGCCCCCAGCCCCCTCATCACTTCTGCCTCCTGTCCCTCCATCCGTTCTGACCCTGCCACCCCCACATGTGCCCATCAGGGCCCATCTGCTCCTCCTGCAGCTCCAGGGGTTCTTCACCTCTCCCTCTTCCCATCCCTGGGGCTGCAGGGAGGGAGGGGAGGAGTTCCCAGGTGTCACAGAGATGAGGTATCGGGGGAGGGGGGGTGTTGGGTAGACAGGACTCCTCCAGGGTCATAAAGATGAGTCGGGAAGCTAGATAGTTGAGAGTCCTCCAGGGTCATAGATACTGGAATGATGGTGGCTAGAGAAGCCCCCCCCCCTTTTTTTAAAAATTCCCAGAGGGCTACTCCCCTGATATCTCAGTGACACAACCTGACCCAGGATCCCCAGAGACCTCCTGGACCATAGAGGACAGTGACAAATAGGCAGTACCATCCACGGGGCAATGAGATTGATTTCTCTCTCTCAATCACTCCCTGATCTCTGTAGTTTGACAGTCCCGACCTGAGTCCCCAGGAGCCTGCAGGAAGACTGGTGTCTTCCAGGGTCATGGAGACTAGTATGTGTGAGGCTAGAGAGGCTGATTTCAGTATACACAGTGGAATAGTCCCCCTGTGTCTCAGGGACACAGTCTGAACTGGGTTTCCAACCCCACTGAGAGCCAGGGGCGGAGTCTCTCCCCATTGAAAGATGCTGGTGGGAAAGTAAAGATCAGGGTCTCGTTATCAGCATCGAAAAATGTCACCTGCCCCCGTTCATAGTCCAGTGAAACCCAGATCCTCCTGGGGACCCAGCTCAGGGGCAGCGGGGTCACAGGGGAGGTGAGAGCCTGGTACTGACCCCACCAGCACTGCTCCACTGCCCAGATCCCGCCCTCAGGGTTATAACTGACCCCTTCCTTCCTCTTCACAGACTCTCTAGCCACCCCCACAGCCCAGAACAATCCATCCCCCACCTCCACCTCCCATTAATGTATCCCTGAGCTGAATCCCTCATAGCCCAGCACACAGGGATCAGCGTCAAATCTCTCAGGGTTGTCGGGCAGATCCTGCCATGTGTCTCCCCATCTCACACTTTTCCGATCCTCAGACAGGACGAGTTTGGGATGAGCCGTGTTTGGATCCAGTCACATTCGCTGGGGAGATAGAGAATCAGAGCGTTAGAAGCAGAGCTCAGCCCTGGAAGAGTCTTGGGACCATGTCTTACAGTCCCCAGCAGACCTGGTCTGGCTGGGACATTCCAGGATCCCTGGAAGCTGCCTCTGCCCTGGGGACCTGAGATTGAGCAGAGATGTCACTGCCGTTCCTCAGCCTGTATAATGGAAACCACTTCTGTACCTTCTACTTCAGTTATAGAGGCTGCAGCTTTTAATTAGGGGGGTCCAGAGAAGGCATGTACCAACTTGGAACCCCAGAGCATCCTCCACTCCCAGGCCAGGGAGCAAAGACAAACTTGCAACACTGGGAAGGGAGCCAATGAATCAAGGCCAGTGAGCAGGAAGTGGCGTTAGGTGGGGCAGCCCCTTTCCCTGCCCAGAGAGAAGAGAGGCCTGCAACTGGTAGCATTAGACAGACAGCATCTCCCCAATCCACAAAGCAGCTTCAATGAGAGAGCCAAGTCCTGCCCAAAGGAAAGGTGGGATGCTGGAGAAGAGCCATGCGGTGAGTCTCTCCCCCAGGTGAAAAGGGGAAGGATGTGACAGCCATGAGGAGAGAGATCTCTCTACTGATCGCCCTGAATGTAATATTAGACAGACACGTCAATGTCAGTACAAATGACCAGGTCACAATTAAGGAGATTCGGGTGGTGGCCAATGAGAGCGAGTCTGGTGTGTGGAAGAGTTGTTTTCATGGGCATTTTCTGTTAATCGAAGGAAAGTCTCCACCAGAGCTTACCCTTTGGCTGAGCGCCCAGAAATCCCCCCCTTCCCTGCTTTAGCGCAGATGGCAGAGTCTGGAGGGGAAAAGGGTCGAAGAGATTAGGGTGCCTGGTCTCTGAACTGTAACGCCATCCTGGGGAGCTGCCTCTCTGTCCTGCTCCTCTCTCAGGATTAGAGGAAGGTCAAAACCTGAAGTTGCAGGGAGGGGAGTAAGAGGAGGAAGGCGACGGATATAAACCCCAGGGGGACGCGCATGCCGAGCCCATCCTGGCAGCTTTTCTCACTAAGCTGGGAGAAGTGAAGGGAAGGGATAGTAGAGAAGAACCTCTCAAGGCCAGAGAGTGGTGAAGAGGAGGTGGCCTTGGGAGGGGTAGCTCCTTCCCCAGCGAGAGAGGTGCCAGCATCAGAGGGAGAAGTGAGCCGTTCAAAGGGGAGAGCTCAGCCCAGCCCTGCTGAAAAGAAAGGTAGGATGTTAGTGAGGAGCAATGGGAGAGAGACCCTCACTCAGGGGAAAGGAGAAGAATGTGGCACGTGGATGTGCCTGGAAACGCCAGGGTCAGCGTTAAGGACCTTTGTGTGTAGGTGAGAGAGTATTTCTCCTCATCGGCACGGGCATGAACTCAGCACCAAGGCTGGTGTTAAGGATCGTTTGTTTGACATTTGCGTGGGATCGCCTCAGTATTTCATGTTTGTGTTTTTATTTTTAAGGGGAGTGTCGTGGTCAGGGTTGGTTTCATTGGGAACTTGAGCTACAAGTTCATGAAAATGTTTTCATGGGATTTTCCTATTCATTTAAAGGTAATCTCCACATGAAATCTCACCTGGTCTGTCTGATCTTAAGGATTTCCCTCTTTTTACTTCCAGTTCAGAGCGCAGCATGTCTGGAGGGGGAAAGGATAAAAGAGATGAGATTTCATGCTGTTCTATTTATAGTGACTTCCCCATTCTTAGCTGACATAACTGTGTTTTAATTACATGAGAGAAAAATTTGGAGAGACAGAGACACTCCCAGATCTTTAATGAAGTCTAATCTGAAACATTCTGTTTTCTCTTTCATTCAGGCATCTCACATCATCTGAACCAGTGTCCATTAAGCCTCACAAACACCCAAGGATATATTATGTGGAAGACAGACTTCCTGTTCCCTCATCCTCCAAACCCCAGTGGGGTTGTCTCATTCTCCTTTTGCATGTTGTCATAAGCTAGGCCCAGATCCTGCAAAGAGTTTATAATGACAGAACAAGGAGCAATGGTCTCAAGTTGCAGTGGGGGAGATCTAGGTTGGATATGAGGAAACACTATTTCACTAGGAGGGTGGTGAAGCACTGGAATGGGTTCCCTAGGGAGGTGGTGAAATCTCCTTAAGGTTTTTAAGGCCCGGCTTGACAAAGCCCTGGCTGGGATGATTTAGTTGGGGATTGGTCCTGCTTTGAGCAGGGGGTTGGACTAGATGACCTCCTGAGGTCCCTTCCAACCCTGGTATTCTATGATTCTATGAAGGGAATTTTACGCTCTTTGGCTCATTGGACACTAATGGGATTTTGCAGGCTTAAGGCCTTGAATTGCAAGCTCTTTGGGTCGATTTACTCAGTATCCATACAGAGCTCAGCACAGTGCAGCCCTCGTCCTCCTTAGATGTAAAAATGAATAATAATGAAATTATTTTATAGCTGTGGAAACCGAGGGAGGGAGGGGGTTGGTTCAATGGGCCTGATTCACCCCTGGTTTGTAAAGTGATGGGGGTTCCCCTATTCAGTGGCTGCAGGGGCTGGTGCAGACTTTGGCACAGGCTAGGGAAGGCTTGTGGTCCGGCCCGAGTGGCATCCCTGTTTCAGTGGCTGCTGTGTGGCATTGCCAGGGAGCAGAGTATCAGAGGCACAGGTTTCCCCTGGTCACACCCCTCTATCCCTGCTCCACCCTGCCCTCAACAACCCCACTCTGTTCCCACCCACCCAGGAAGAAACACTCCTTGAGCACGAGAGGCTCCTGTCCTGGAGTGATTCACTCGCCCTGTAGCTGGGAGAGAGAAACTGAGGCACCCCAGATTTTGCTATATTTTCATCTGAATGTTTTTACCAAAGCTCACCGAGTGAATCAAAGCGAGCCATCCTCTTGCCTGGCTCCCTACTACATACGTTCAGTTTCTCTACTTTCTGTTTTTTATTAAATAGATAGACACTGTAATTACGAACCAACTGGCTAACTCCACCCGCAGTCCCAGAGACACACTCTGATTTATCCTCCTAGATTCCTTCTTGGGACTTTGAACTTCTTCATAGTCTCTGGTAGCGCAAGATTTTTCTGGGAGAAATCGCTGAATCTCTTTTCCAGCTCAGCTGAAATCTCCACCGGCTGCTGGGACTTCCCCATCTCACACCTGGAAAGAAAATTTCACATTATTCTATTGCATTTATGGATTCGTTATCATTCCTTTCTAGTGGGAGTTGCTGCTCCAAAGGACCTGGAGTTAGAATTCCTCTGCTTCTCCCAGCCTCAGAGCAGGGGCAGCAGAGGTCACGGCAGTGCAACCTTCCTCCAAAGGCCCCATTAATATTCTTCAACTCTGGCCTGCAGAGAGCAGATCTGAGGATAAATGAGGAATCGAGTCTCCAGGGCCAATTCTCTCCTTGGCCTCCATGCACTAATACTGGTAAGTTCCCATATTTCTTGCACTGAGTGTTATGGGATCTTTCTTTCACGCTGTAGACTGAGACCTCAGCTCCACGGAAATCAGTTCATTCCACACAGAACTCCAAACGGTCCTCGGGTGTGAAATAATCTTGATTCCTGCAGACCAGGGCATGATTGTACCTTGTGCCCTAGAGATGAAAGGCCCATATTCCACCCCCAGAATCCTGAGGCAGCCAGTCCCCAGGGAAGGAACATATCTAGGAAATCCTTTAGTCCCACTGACTAGATAATTCCAGAATCTTGTATAGAAGGGTAGAACCTCAGGATTAAGTTCATCGCAGAGACTTGTATCCAAAATGTGACCCTGCCACACACATTTTGCTGGAGAGCCTTGGGGAGCTGTGGGGTTAACATGGTCTCCAAGCCCTTTCCCAGCACTGTGAAGCACAAGGGGGAGGGAGTGAGAGCCACGTACCTGCTCAAGGTGCGTCTGACATCCTAGAAGGAAGAGAGAGAGAAAACAATCTCAGTCCCTCATGCCGCACCCCGGGGTACTCAGGAAAGGGATTTTGCAGCTATGGGGAAAAGAGGCACTGCCCTGGCCCCAGGGCCAAACATTGGCTGATTTACATAAATGAATCTGTAACTCTTCCAAGAGCAACAATTCACATTTCATGAATGCGCACACTGAGGCTATGGCTACACTGGCGCTTTACAGAGCTGCAACTTTCTCGCTCGGGGGAGTGAAAAAACACCCCCCTGAGTACAGCAAGTTACAGCGCTGTAAAGCGCCAGTGTAAACAGTGCCCCAGTGATCCCCTCGTGGAGGTGGAGTACCTGCAGCTCTTTGAAGTTTCCAGTGTAGCCACGGCCTGAGTGACACTGTGATCTCTGACTGCTGGACATCAATGCCCATGATTCAGGAGTTGTCCTGTCCCTGGATTGGGTGTTGGGATAGTTTTCATAGAATCATAGAATATCAGGGTTGGAAGGAACCTCAGGAGGTCATCTAGTCCAACGCCCTGCTCAAAGCAGGACCAATTCCCAACTAAATCATCCCAGCCAGGGCTTTGTCAAGCCTGACCTTAAAAACCTCCAAGGAAGGAGATTCCACCACCTCCCTAGGTAATCCATTCCAGTGCTTCACCACCCTCCTAGTGTGACAAACTGGGACTGTTCTTAATGTGGCCTTTGAATGCTGAGTGGGGAGTGTTGGCTGGGAAGGCAGGGGAGTGTGGCTAGGATGGTCTGCATGCGGGGATGGGAGACTGGCCTTGAGGGAGAATACCTGAGCATGTAACGTGAGAACCCAGGAAAGGGTTAGAGGCCAGGTGACACCTTTGCCCAGGAAACTGAACAAAGGCTGAGGGAGGAGATGCTGGGGGAGAGAGAGGTTTTTCAGGGGCTGGCTGGTAATGGAGGGAGCACAGACGGGGCTCTGCCCCCCCACCCCAATGGGCCTGTGGTGCCCCTGGGACCCCAAGATGGACCTAACTGAGGGGGGTCCTGTTGTCTGTACATGCAAGACCTGTCTTGGACTGTGTTCCTGTCATCTAAATAAACCTTCTGCTTTACTGGCTGGCTGAGAGTCATGGTGAATCACAGGAAGGGGGGGGTACAGGGCCTTGTGTCCCCCCACACTCCGTGACAACTGGTGGCAGAGGTGGGATGTACTGCATCCTGTGGACAGCGCTTCCTGCAGTAAGTGACTGGGGAGCAGTAAGGCGAAGGGGGATTGACAGGGACCAGGCAGGCTGAAGAGTCAGAGAGAGACGGTTCAGGGGGCAATTAACCCCTGGGAGTGTGGGACCAGTGAGAAGGACTTTTGCAGTAACAGGGTCCCCCGGGGATCGCAGCGAGCGGTCCCAGGGGCGGAGGAGTCTGCAGCTCGACCCTGGCAGAGAGATGGTGACCTGAAGAAGGGCTGGCACATTAGAGGTCCCCCTGGAACAGTGGAAAGCAGAGAGCACAGGCCGGCGAGTGGCCAGCAGGAGGATGTATGCTAAACACCTTAAGAGCGACCTGGTGGAGCTGTGCAGGCAGAGGGGGCTGCGCATTGGGAGGTCATAGAATCATAGAATCTCAGGGTTGGAAGGGACCTCAAGAGGTCATCTAGTCCAACCCCCTGCTCAAAGCAGGACCAATTCCCAGCTAAATCATCCCAGCCAGGGCTTTGTCAAGCCGGGCCTTAAAAACCTCCAAGGAAGGAGACTCCACCACCTCCCTAGGTAACACATTCCAGTGTTTCACCACCCTCCTAGTGAAATAGTTTTTCCTAATATCCAGCCTAGACCTCCCCCACTGCAACTTGAGACCATTGCTCCTTGTTCTGTCATCTGCCACCACTGAGAACAGTCTAGATCCATCCTCTTTGGAACCCCCCTTCAGGTAGTTGAAGGCTGCTATCAAATCGCCCCTCACTCTTCGCTTCTGCAGACTAAATAACCCCAGTTCCCTCAGCCTCTCCTCGTAAGTCATGTGCCCCAGCCCCCTAATTATGTCCATTGCCCTCCGCTGGACTCGCTCCAATCCCTGAGAGCCCAGCACCATCACTGGGAGCAGGGTCTTGTGCAGAGCACTGCCTTGTGGGAAGGAGTCAGTCGGTAGGACGGGCTGAACCATGACTGCCCCAAAGCCGGTGGCTCCTCACCCATCCTGGGAACCAGCTTACAGGGCCCAGCCTTGGGGGTGCTGGGCCTACGCTGGAGACCCCATCCCATGTGTCACTACCTATCCTGTTACCAGCCTGTGACAGCTGCAGTGTGGGGATGCCGGTGCTGGGAGCAGGATACCAGCCCCCAATGTTCAGAAATTGCATGTCAGACCTAGGGGAGGGGTTGGGGGAAGCCCAGCGAATACCGAGGGCACCCTGACCCCGGCGGCCAGCAGGGGATCGTCCCGGCGGAGCTCCCCGTCCCTGGAATAGATGCGGCTGGAATATGAATGGGAGATGAGATGGGAAGAGCTTGAGTTAAGGAAGCAAGAACTTCAGCAGGAGAAGGAAGAACGGGAAAAACAGCGGGAGGAGAAGTAGAAACAACGTCAGCATGAGGAGAAACAGCGTCAGCATGAGCTGGAGCTGACCAGGCTGAGGAGCAGTGGGGCCCCAGCTGTGGTGAGTGAGGGGGGACCCAGGACTGCAAAGAGTTTGATAAGTGCTTCCTGGCCCAGCGTAAGGAGGGGGAGGACATGGATACCTTCCTGACGGCCTTTGAGAATGCCTGCAAGCTGCACCAGGTTGACCCGCAGACAGGCTCCACTGGACTCCACAGCCGTGGAGATGTACAGCCGACTGAAAGGGGTGGAGACAGGGGATTACAAACTGTTCAAAAAGGCCCTGCTCAGCGAGTTTGAGCTGACTCCTGAGATGTACCGGAGAAGGTTCCGGAGTCAACGTAAAACCCGTGAGGTCACATACCTACAACTGGCCAACCGGGCGCAGGGGTATGCCCGCAAGTGGACAGCTGGGGCCCAAACTAAAGAAGACCTGCTTGACCTATTCGTACTGGAGCACGTGTATGAGCAGTGCCCATCCGACCTGAGGTGATGGTTGATGGACCAAAAACCAGAGAACCCGCAGCACGCAGGCCAGCTGGCCGACGAGTTTGTGAACAGTCGGGCAGGGGATAACAGGGAGGAATCCCAAAGGAGCATGCCCGCCACAACGCAGAGAGAGAGTCACCATGGGACCTCCCAGTGGGGAAATACGGAAAACCCCCACCAAAGGGGAACATCCAGCGTCAGGTCCGTCTGACCCGCTCGAGGGGACCCATGGGACATGGGCTGCTATCACTGTGGCCAGAGAGATCACATACGGGCCCAGTGCCCCAGGCTCAGGGACAGACTGAGCAGACCCAACCCACAGAGGGTTGACTGGGTAGAGACCCAGCCGGGCGAGAGGCAGCATTCCCAGGCAAGGGGGACTGGCAGAGTACCACCTGCTAAGGAGGGAGGAGAGCTCCAGGCCAGCTCCTCTGGGGGGCTGGATGCTCCAGACTCAGGGTTTTTGGTTTACAGGGTGGGCGCGGGGCTGTCCCTGTGGAGCAAGTGCCTTGTTCCCAGGGCTGGCTCTAGGCACCAGCAAAGCACGCAGTTGCTTGGGGCGGCAGATTTGCAAGGGGCGCAAGAATCCAGCCTGGGAGCTGAGAACCAACAGGGGGCCCTGGGAGCTGTAGTTCCTTGGTTAGCTCCCTGCCTATAGAGCCAGCCCTGGAGCAGGGAAAAACTACATTTCCCAGCATTCCCTTGGCCACTAGCAACAGGAAAGGGTGGGGGAAGGAGCATGGAACTGAGACCTGCAGCTTGCTGTGAATGGTAGGAACAGAGCCAGCTCTAGGTTTTTTCCGCCCCCCACCCCCAGCCCTGGGCTCTCCCCCACCTGCACCTCCTGCCGCTCCTGCCTCTTCCCCTCCTCCCCTCCGCATCCCCAGCCACCCCAGCTCTGGCCCCCATCCGCACCTCCTGCTGCCCCAGCCCTGGGCTCTCCCCCGCCCACACCCCCTGCCACCTGTGACGTTATAGACATAAACTGGGACCATATAGATCATTTTTGCAACCAAGGTCCTGTAGTGGCACCAAATCTTGTATAAAGGGGGTCAAATTGGGCGTCTAAGACAAAGTTATGGTTTACTGGTGATGATTATGCTGCCTATATGTGTGTATCAGTTTTGTAGTTGAAGTTATGAATATTGGCTCTATACTGTCTGTATGGCAAACTTATGCTATGCTTCTGGGTGACATCCCAGACAAGCTGAGATTAGCTCTGCCTAGCCTGCTTGATGGCCCATTAAGGACCATCAGCTATACAATGGACTCATTGAGAGAAGGCAAATATGTCTTCAGACTCAGCAAAGTATGCAGGGACTGGCCCGTGTGACTCCAGGCTCCATTTTGCTGTAATTTTCCACAGTAAGAACAAAGAGGTGTTCTTACACCTGGAAAGGACTATATAAGGCTGATGCCTCATCTCCATTGGGTCTTCAATCCTGCTTCATACCTCTGGAGGAACTTTGCTATAAACTGAAGCTCTAAACAAAGGACTGAGGACCCATCCCAGCTGGGGATGTTCCAGAGACTTGATTTGAGCCTGCAGTTTATTCCATCACTGCTACAAGCCTGAACCAAGAACTTTGCCATTACTGTATCTAATTGATTCCATTTAACCAATTCTAACTCTCATCTCTATCATTTTCCTTTTATGAATAAACCTTTAGATTTTAGATTCTAAAGGATTGGCAACAGCGTGATTTGTGGGTAAGATCTGATTTGTATATTGACCTGGGTCTAGGGCTTGGTCCTTTGGGATCAGGAGAACCTTTTTTCTTTTATTTGGGTATTGGTTTTCATAACCATTTGTCCCCATAACGAGTGGTACTGGTGGTGATACTGGGAAACTGGAGTGTCTAAGGAGATTGCTTGTGAGAGTTGCGGTTAGCCGGTGGGGTGAGATCGAAGTCCTCTTAGTCTGGCTGGTTTGGTTTGCCTTAGAGGTGGAAAAAACCCCAGCCTTGGGCTGTAACTGCCCTGTTTGAGCAATTTGTCCTGAGTTGGCACTCTCAGTTCCGCCAGAACCGCATTGTCACACCACCCCAGCTCTGGCCCCCACCTGCACCCTCCTGCCACCCCAGCCCTGGCCTCTCCCCTGCCCACACCCCCTGCTGCCCCAGCCCTGGGCTCTTACCCTTCTCCCCCCCTGCATCCCCAGCTGCCCCAGCTCTGGGCTCTCCCCCCACCCGCACCTCCTGCGACCCCAGCTCTGGCCCCCACCTGCACTCCCCTGCTTCTCCAGCCCAGGGCTCTCCCCCCACCCGCACCTACTGCTGCCCCAGTCCTGGGCTCTCCCCCAAAGAAGGAATTGGGGGGACTAAATGGACGGTGCACCTCTCTATCTGAAGCCTAGCAAGGGAGGTATGTGGATCCCACTAGAATTTAAAATGAAAAGTAAGGGAGGGGAGGCTCTACTAGACTGGGCAGCTTTAGATACAGTACCAGGCATTAGGAGGATTTCCACTTCTGAGCCATGGAAGCAGAAATTGACTTTTCCTCTCCAGATATAGCTAATATTCAGAAAGGGAATCTAGCACCTGCCTTCCAGATTTGAACACCCTCAAAATTCAGGAGTGCTCAAGCTCAATTTGGGCAGCTGTTACTTCATTTCTCCCAAATCAAATATACCGATCCACTGTAACTTGTTGTAGAAAAAATTGAGCAAGAAATGCTGCCCAGTGGTTATTAGGACTGGAATTG
>NC_048314.1:0-42725 GCF_013100865.1 Trachemys scripta elegans
GCTCACAGGACATCTGGAGGAGCGGAGCAGCTGGTGGTGAAGGCTGCAGCAGAACCCCATGGAGAGGCGGGGCAGTTGGCCTCGGACCATGTAAGGTGCCCCTTAATACCCCGCGTGCCCCTTTCTCCCCCCCATTTCTACCCAGGCTGGGGACGGGGTCAGGTAAGACTCTGCAGATAAACTTTTCAACTCTGGGGCTGTACTGACCAGGGACAGAGACTTTTGGGGTGTGGGACTTTGGGGGTGGGTCTTTTGCTCATGGTTTGTGTTATTAATCCTGTTTGTGGTGTTTTCCCAATTTAATGCTGATGTCGTTTACCTCATGTTATTAAACATTTTCTGCTACACTCAGACTCCGTGCTTGTAAGAGGGGAAGTGTTGCCTCTTAGAGGCGCCCGGGGGGTGGTATGTAATTGTTCCAGGTCACTGGGTTGGGGCTCGAGCCGGTTTTGCATTGTGTTATAGATTCATAGATTCTAGGACTGGAAGGGACCTCGAGAGGTCATCAAGTCCAGTCCCCTGCCCTCATGGCAGGACCAATACTGGTGTTATTGAAACGGAACCCCTAGATATTGAATGGGCAGAAGGGTTACATACACAAATGCAGTCTGTACACATCTCATAATGACCTTCGGGTCAGAACATTTCAAGCCTTCATAAGAGACTTGACCTGACATATTTACACACAATGCATGCAGCCAGTAGATTAAATTGCACATTCTTTGGGGGGTTTAGATCCCGTTCTCCCCTTGGGGTGTCTAGATCCTGATAGTCACAGAAATGTAGAAGTAGCAACAGATTCTCTTTGCCTTGCTGCAGTCCAATCAGCCATTGCATTCATATCTGATTAAGCCTTTGCCCAGAGAAAGGGCATTTTTCCAATTGCAAAATCCAGATGTGATAAAAACCACATCAGCTCCCCTTCCACCAGTATTGTGCATACATCGGCCAAGGAAAACAAAAGGCCTTATCAGCTTTAACAGAGATGGGGCTCACAACCCTGTTACCTGTCAACATAGCACCAGCTCTACAATCCAAAGTTAAATTGACCCAGCTATGTTGCTCAGGGATAGGAAAAATCCCCACCCCTGTGTGCCGTAGTTAGGTAGACCTAGCCCCCCGTGTAGACCAAGGGGCCGGAGTCCTCCCAAAAGTGAGGGGGCCAGGGGTCCCCACCCCTGCCCCTCAGACCCCACTCCCAGCCAAGCTGGAAGCTGGAGCGGGGCCAGGGAACCCCCCCACACACACACACGGGGTGGGGGGAGCAAAAACAGCCTACTGCCCGCCCAGGGCAGGTGGAGGGACCCAGGCTCGCCACAGCTGCTGGGCTGCGGTTCTGAGGGTCCCCCCCAGCCAGAGCTGGGTTGAGGAGAGCCGTGCAGGCAGCTGTGGGAAGCTGTTGCGGAGTCATGGACCCTCCACCTACCGGGGGGAGTGGGGACACGGCCGGGGGCTGCTCTCAAGCCTCTCTGCACTGCAGGCAGGTGGAGGGTTCGCTGCGGCTCCCCACAGCTGCCCAGGCTCCCCGGCTGGCTTGGCGGGAGGGCGGGGTCTCAGGGGGAAGGGGGCAGGGTCTGTCCGCCCTAGTGAAAAGTGGATGGGCCAGGCCCCCCCCCCGGTTCCAGCACCACTGGTGTAAACAGAGGCCTGATCTACACCACAAGGTTCGGGGTGATGAAAGGACAGCGTACATCGACCTAACCTTGTGCGTAACTGCGAAGCATCTTCACTCAAGTTTGGCTCCCGCTGACGTAAGTGCCTCTCTACGCCGATTTTGTAACCCCACCTTCCCGAGCGGCAGACAGTCGTGGTCGCTGTAGCTAGGGCGATGCAGTGTTGGTGTAGATGTTGCGTTGCTTATGTCACAGTTACTGGCTTTCAGGAGCTGTCCCACAGTGCCCCACACTGACGATACCATCAACACAAGCGCTCCTGGTGAGGACACACCCCGCCGGCACAAGGAGCCAAGCGTGCGCGCACACAAGCGATTTAATGACTGCAGTGCCTGTGTGCCGACATAAGTTAGGTCAACATAATTTTGTAGCATAGACATGGCCAGAGCTAGGTCAATGGATGAATTCTGCCGACCTAGCTACCACCGCTCGGGGAGGTGGATTAATGGCGCCAAAGGGAGAAACCCCCCCACCCATCGCTCTGATGAGTGTCCACACTGATGAGCTACCATGGCGCAGCTGTGGTCCTGCCGCTGCTGTACCGTTTCGAGGGTAGACAAGCCCTAGGAGTTCCCCTTGACCCTGCAGTAGCGTTGCAGTCCCTGGACAGTCCTTCTAAGGTTGCTTCTGGGCTCAAGGAACCTTCCAGCTCTGGGCAGCCCATCCACACTCTCTTGTGCCCTAAAAGCAGCTTTCTCCTTTCCCTCAGTTCGAAAGGACTCTTTCCTCTCTGGACAGGTAGGCAGGGTCTGGCATGGAAACTCCAGCATCGACCCCTGCATCCCCACTTTGTAGGGCTCCCTGCAGAGGCCCCTCTCTGCAGACACTTTCTTACCAGGGTTACCCATCTTTTATTGTAGCAGCAACACAATGCAGTTGCCAAACTTCACTTAGCTGAAACGCAGTCAATAATACGGCCCGCTGGCCCCTTAGGCCTACAAGGACTCACCTGAGGGGACTCAGATTAAGAAACAGGGATGAGGGGACTGGAACACATCTTCTTCCGGGGGTGGAGGGGTGTGGAGGGCAGGGCAAAGAAATTGAGGGCTATGGGCCTGAGACAGGCTCACCCACCATTTGCCCCATTGGAGTTTGCCCTGCACAGCATGGAGCCTTCTGCCCTCTGGGGGATCAGCCCTGGGGCAGCTGCTGGGATGGCTGCCATCAGCAGCTGGAATNCACTGGGGATTAGCTTTTTCCAGGTCTGACACCCCCCTCTGCTGGTCACCACACACCTGCTGCCTCCTCTCTCTCTCACCCTCTTCTGCCAGGGTGCTCTGTCATCGTGGCTTGGCCCTCCGGGCAGGTCGTGTGTATTTCCCTTTCTGAGGTATCAAAGTCTCTTCCTCCAAGATGGCCATCACCCCGTCACCTGCCTGGACCAGGCCTCTTCCCCAGTGGCTGGTAGGGGAACCTGGGCTTGCTGTCTAGTCTGGGTTCCAGCTTAGGAACCCTCTGATCAGCAGCCAAGGTCTGCATCCCCTTAAACCTTGCCACCTTTTCCTGCACCCTGCCACCTGATTTCCTTCTTTCCCTCTCAACTGTCCAGAGTGGCTACAGACTCCTCACTGCAGCCCCATTCTACTGCCAGCTTCCTGGCTTTAGCTTACTTTGCCTGCTCCTTCCCATCTGGGGTGGAGCATTATTCAGGGATTACTTAGGCCAGCTAATTCCCCTCAGCTGTGGCCTATCTAGATAATTGGTCTCATTAACCCCTTCTAGGCTGATGTGCTATGAACACCCCATCACAGGCCCCCTATAGGTGCTCCACTTCAGGTGCATATGCGCCTCTTGAGGCCTTGTCTGGAAATTTTCCATTAGAATCTGTTCAGTCCGCTCATGTGCTCTATACAACTGCGCTCCGAGGGCTGTGTAGGCCAACTGCCATCAGCAACTTCTCTATCCAAACATCCAACCAAAACAGTCCAAAGCAGAGGGGAAGAAGGGCTGGCAGTGGAGCAGCCATATGGACACACGCCTCAAAGAACCAGTTAGTGCACAAGGTGAGTAACCTTTTCTTTGAGTAGCGTCCCCGTGGGTGCTCCACTTCAGGTGACTCCCGAGCAGTATCCTCACAGGGAGAAGGGGGCTTCGGAATCAGGTTCAAGACTGAAGACAGAACAGCAAAACCAAACACCACAAGAGATCTGAGGGTGTGGACCAAGGCATAGTGTTTAGAAGATGTGTACATTAAAGCCCATATAGCAGTTCTCCATATCTCAGGCACTAGAATGTTTTTGAGTAACGCTGTGGAAACTGCCTGTGACCAGGTAGAGTGTGCTATAATCATTTGGAGAGGAAAGGCACCAGCTCCATCATAGCAAGCAGTAAGATACTCAGAAATCCATCTCAACCATCTCTGTGAAGAGACCATGGACCCCTTTGATCCTTCTGCGATGGAGACAGAATCTAGGTGATTTCCAAAATTGCTTGGCCCTATCCAGACAAAAGGCCAATGCCCATCACATAGCTAATGTGAAGGGAATTCTCCTGCTGAGATTTATGTGGTTTAGGGAAAAATACTGGCAGAAGAATAGACTGGATGGAAATCTATCAGTGCTGTAGGTAAGAACTTTGGGTGAGGTCATAGATAGAAGGAGGAGGGGTGCCTTGGGTGTCTCCTACATTTTTATAGTGTCAGGCCCCTCTTAGAAAACATTTCCACCTGTGATTCAGGAGTCAAAAAGTCTCCAGGGGAGGATGTCTCCTCCTGGTTTCCCCACCTGTTGGAACTTCCTTTGTGCTCGAGGACTCAGTTTACTGCTTAAATGCAAATGAAGCAGAGCACATATTCTTTTGTTTCAGACAGAGCTGTTTGGGCAGGATGTGGTTTGGAACCTCTGTTCTGTCTAATAATTAACTTCCTTTATGATGGCCTGGAAGCATTCATAGAATATCAGGGTTGGAAGGGACCTCAGGAGATCATCTAGTCCAACCCCCTGCTCAAAGCAGGACCAATCCCCAGACAGTTTATTATCCCAGTTCCCTAAATGGCCCCTCAAGAACTGAACTCACAACCCTGGGTTTAGCAGGCCAATGCTCAAACCACTGAGCTATCCCTCCCCCTGTGGATAGAATGACCAGACAGCAAGTGTGAAAAATCGGAACAGGGGTGGGGGATAATAGGAGCTTATATAAGAAAAAGACCCCAAAATTGGGACTGTCCCTATAAAATCGGGACATCTGGTCACTCTACCTGTGGAAGATGTTCAGTAAAGGTTGCAAACTCGTAATTCTTGTGAAATCGGACTTGGCTGTGAGTGCCTTACATTTTCCCATCCGAAATCGGAAGGTCGTGGATGAGTAGGCCTTTTGGTCATAAAGGTCTGACTTCTGGTCCTTCTATTAAGGGATAGAGTGGGAGTAATGCTGTTTATCCCACTCGTTTACAGCATCCGCCAACAGGGAAGGAGATGGTAGTGGTGGGGAAGGGGGTGGACAAATTCTGAGTCCCTGGGGGGACACATTTCTTATCTGCCCGTTTGCAACGTGGTGAGATGGTGGCAGAATTTGCCACACAGTCTTTGCTGGATCCAGGAGCACTTCATTAATGGGTAGTGCAATCCAGGTGAGTGCTGCCCACTGCAGAATGCTCAGGACCTTGTGTTTGACTCTTAACCTCCTCACAACGTCTCTCTGGAGGGTGTCTGCCACCCTCTCCACAAGGTCCTGGAACTGGCAGAAATCACGGTGGGGGAGGCAGGACCTTCTCTGGAGATAAAGAGGAAACAGGGGTTTGAGAGAGAGCCTCTCTTTTCCTCCCTAGCCTTCTGTTCTTCAAAGGCCTCCTCATGTTGGGGATTTGGTGGAGGAAAATGTTTGACCCTAGTTTCCTGGCACAGTGGAGTGAGAGGTCTGGCAAATTGCTGCCAATTCGCTGCCCAAGGAGCCCAGCATGCCCATATTGGGGGGGCATACAGGAGTGGGGGTGGTACCCAGGACTGATGCGGGCGAGGATCTTTGTCAGAGCATGGGTTCCTGCAATGATGCACAGGGCAGCCTGCCAAAGAGGGCGCCATGCACTGGCCCGGTGCTGCACTTGCGCGCTGCGGCCAAGCAACCACAGCGCTGGTTCCTCTCCACCCGGCCCAGCTCCCCCCTGCTCACTTGCTCCTCTTGGCCAGACAGGGGTGGAGAGAAGCCCTCAGTTGCTATGGCTCTGCTCTGGCCCCACCCCACCTCCTCCCCGCAGAGGCTCGGACCACTTGGTGGAGCGAGTGGGGAGGAGGAGAGGGGGAGGCTAGGCGGCGGGCCCTGGGGTTTCTGGCTGCCATGTGCTGCAAACTGCTGGGCTCCCCCGTGGTGCAGCCCCCCTGCCTCCTCCCTGGGCTCTTGGGCCCCTGCCAGTCCTGGGGCAGCGCTGGTGGGAGGGTGCTGAGCATACAGCTCCCCCCTGCCCAACCCAGCCCTGCCTTTATTCAAAAGCAGAGGCCAGGAAGCGTGGGGGTCCCGGACTATGTTGGGCAGGAGGTGACACCGGCACCTAGTGGACGGACACCCGAACCAGTGGGCGCTCCTTGCTCCAGGTAAGCCCTCTCGGCCTGGGCCCTGCAGAGCAACTGGAGTCCCTTCACCCCATCCCCCCACCAGCGCCCCTGGGGGAGACCCAGTGCCCCCTGCTCCATCCCCCCATGAGCGCCCCTGGTCTAGGGAGGGATGTGGGTCTGGTCCAGTTCGCTCTGGGGAGGCATGTGGGTCTGGTTCAGTTCAGGGGGTTCAGTCTGGGGAGGGATGCAGGTCAGGTCCTGTTTGGTCTGGGGAGGGATGTGGGTCTGGTCCAATGTGGAGGGTTGGCCTGGTCTTTTGGGGGCACAGCTGGTCCTGATCCTAGTCTCTCTGCCCCTCTGCCTGGGAGGTGGGGGGAAGGACTAGCGAGACTCGTATGAATAATGACACTAAATAAAATGTATTAAAGTTTTTCATATTTTTTAATTTTTAAAACATTTTAAACAGTTTTTAAATTTGCCCCAATTTCATACAAAAATGTAATTCAAGGCCTGATAGTTCATATGAGCAATGTGAAGGATGAGAGCGTGATGGTTGGTTCCCTTTCAGTGGGAGCAGCACATGGCTGGTGCTTTGGCTTCTGTGAGCTGTCTCTCCCCACACTCTCTCTCACACACAGTCCCCCCAGCACACACCCCAGGGCTCCCTGCATCCAGGTCACTTTCCCCACCTGAGCTGTGCTGTGAGGCATCAGGAGCTGCTGCTCTCCTGCCCTCCCCTCACGCAGCCCAGGCAGGGAAAGTGACCTGGATGCAGGGAGCCCTGATGTTGCTCCTCGCTCCCCCCTCACAGCTTCCTACGGGTCTGCGGGGCAGAGGAGCAGCAGTCCGGGGAGGAGTGAGCAGCAATGCCAGCTGCTTTGGGCATCCAGGTCAGTTTCCCCATGTGAGTGCAGGAGGGGGAAGCAGGGGTCAGGAGTGAAGGAGGTGCAGGGATTAGGGGCGCAGTTGAGAGTTCGAGGTCTCTAACACCATAGACTGAGCAGGAGATTGGGGCCTTTTGGGAGCTGGCTTCTTGCGGTGGGAGACCAAACTCCTCCTCTTTGGACCCTCACTGAGTCCTCTGAAGTCTTCCCCCTCTTAGGGAAGACCTTAGCTGAGGTCGGAGGGGCACTGGATCAGTCTGGAGACAGATGTGCTGGTGTATGTCTATTGACCTGGCTTGGAAGACCCAATTGAAGCTTCTGAAGTTGGAACTCTCCCTGCGACCTGCTTCCGAACTCTAGATTTCAGAGCCAGGCACGAGTGACATGTCTGGGAGCTTTGGGACTCCCCCAAACACGGGATACACTTAGAGTGGCTGTTGCTGATCTGGATAGTCTCCCGACAAGAGGCATCATTTGAAACCTGGTGAACCAGGCCTGCCCACCCAGGCCAAACAAGTTCCCTAGAAAAAATGGAGGAGAAAGGGACAGCAAAAAATTCAAACCTCTCACGAGCATCTAATTCTGTACTGACAACTAACACTAACTAGAACCACTAAACTAACTGCATGAATACAGGAGGTTATCCAAAATGAGATTCTCTGGGCTGAAACTGGTAGGCCTTTCATCCTATCTGCTATTGCCACAAAGAATTGCATGGATTTACGGAATGGCTTGGTCTTCTCAATGTAGAAGGCTGGGGCACATCTAATGTCCAATGAGTAAAGACACCGCTCCTCTGAATTCCTGTGGAGTTTCGGGACGAAAACTGGCAGAAAATAGCCTGGTTATTGTGGAACTGCGAGACCACCTTCAGAAGAAACGCTGGGTGGGAGCGTAGTTGAACCTTGTCCTTGAAGAACACCATGTTCGGTGGTTTTGACGTAAGGGTCCTGATTGCCGAGACTCCTCTGGCCAAGGTAATTGCCACCAGGGAGGCAACCTTCCAGGAGAGGTACAGCAGAGGACTTGATGCTAGCAGATCAAAGGGAAGGCCTGAGAGTTTTGACAGGATCCGGTTTAGGTCCCATGGTGGAATTGGTTTGCAACTTTGAGGGTAAAGTCTTTTTAAACCTTTAAGGAAGCAAATGGACATCTCATGTGAGAAGACCCACCTACCGCTCACCGGAGTGTGGAAGGCCAAGATCATTGCTAAGCGTACCTTGATGAAAGCAAGGGCTAGGCCTTGTTGTTTCTGATGGAGCAGGTATTCCAGCACAGACTGGAGGGAAGACCGAGTCAGCCAAAGACCTTGTTGGGAAGACCATACTGAGAAATGCTTCGACTTGGCCAGGTAAATAGTTCTAGTAGACGGCTTCCTACTACCTAGCAAAACCTGGTGAACTTGCTCCGAACAGGCCTGTTCCTCCAGGTTCAACCATGGAGCTTCCACTTGGTGGAGTAAGCAGCTGTGATCTTGTCAGAGCAGGTCCGGGAGGGGTGGGAGCAGCAGCCAGGGTGCCACTGACAAGTCGAGTAGTGTGTCAACCCAGCGTTGGCGCAGCCACGCGAAGGCTATAAGAATAACCCTTGTCTTGTCCCACCTGACTTTCAGAAGGACCTGGTGCACCAGAGGAACTGGAGGAAATGCATAGAATAGGAACTCTGTCCGTGAAAGCAGGAAGACGTCTGAGAAGGTGCCCGGGCTGTGTCTGCAAAGCGAGCAAAATTGTTTACATTTCCTGTTCGGCCTGGTTGTGAACAGGTCTACCTGGGGAGACCCCCAACCTCTGGAAGACGTATCTGGTCACCTCTGGGTGAAGGGACGACTCATGGTGAGAGGAGAAAGATCTACTGAGGTGATCTGCCAGGGCGTTCCAGGCTTCTGGAAGATGGGAATCCTCGAGGTGGATGGCGTGCTTCACGCAGAAGTTCCACAGATGGATAGCCTCCTGGCACACGGTGGAGGAGCGCGCTCTTCCCTACTTGCTAATGTAGAACATGGCTGCCGTGTTGTCAGTTAGCATTCGTACTACTTTGCCCATGATCTGGAGAAGGAACGCTTGGCAAGCTAAGAGGACTGTTCTGAGCTCTCTGATGTTTATGTGTAGGGAGAGCTCTTCCTCAGACCACAGGCCCTGTCTCCTGAGGGGTTTGAGGTGAGCTCCCCAACCTAGATCAGATGTGTCCAAAATTAAAGACACTGAAGACTGGGGGGGTAACGAAAGGAATGCCTGCAGTTACTGACTGTGGGTCCTTCCACCAGTTAAGGAAGGCGAGAATTATAAGCACCGAGTCTAAGTGGATTTGGTGAGCACACCGAGGCCAACCAAGTTTGCAGGGGTCTGAGGTGCAGCACTGAGCGCCGTACCATGTAAGTGCACATGGCCATGTGTTCCAAAAGTTTGAGGCAGAACCAGACTGTCAAGATGGGGTGGGCTTGACCTTGGATATCAAGATCCAATGTTCTCCAGAATCGAGCCTCCGGAAGGGAGGCTCTGGCCTGGGTCAAGTCTAGAACTGCCCCAATAAACTCTATTCTCTGGACTGGAGTGAATGTTGACTTTTGCTCGTTTATCAACAGGCCCAGTGCTCAGAAGGTGGCTTGGTGTTGTTCTTCACTTGAGCCTTTGAGTGGCCCTTGATTAGCCAATCATTGAGGTACGGGTACCATCATCGTGCATTTCGTAGAAATCCGAGGGGCTGCAGACAGACCAAAGGGGAAGATGGTGAACTGATAATGGGTCTGGTTTATGATAAACCTGAGGAAACTTCGGTGGCCTTGGAAGATGACAAGGTTGAAATATGCGTCTTTCAAGTCAAGAGCGGTCCCCTGGATCCAGGGAGACCATGCAGAACCTCCGTTTCTTGAGATAACTGTTGAGGTGACGCAGGTCCAAGATGGGTCAAAGATGCCCTTTGGCCTTCAGGATTAGGAAATATCTAAAGTAAAACCCCTCTCTCTCTCAAGTTCTGGGGCACCTCCTCCACAGCTCCTACCCGTAGGAGGGCTTGTACCTCAAGCTAAAAGTTGCTCATGAGACAGGTCCCTTAAGAGGGATGGGTAGAAGAAAATTTAAGGGTAACTGTCCACCCACCATACTCAGCACCCAGCAATCCGAGGTGATGAGGGACCATGCCGGACTGAAGTAGGAGAGTTGGTCTGAAAATAAAAAAAAAGGGGGAGGGGGGCACGGAGGATCCAAGGCTGGAACTGATATATTGCTCTCAGGCACACCTTCAAAAGCTCTGTTTGGGGCCTCCTGAGGATTTGTGCGACCCTGGTAGTGTGGCTGAAGTGGATTGGGGCAGTTGCCTACGCTTCTAACCCCTGCTCCTTTTCTCGAGCAGGTTCTGACATAGTAGTGGAGTCAAGAAGTGGGCTGGTTGCTGGGGCATGAAATGCTTCCTCGAAGGAGCTGGGGAGTAGAGGCCCAGGAGTCCTTCAGACCATGGAGCTGTGTCCCCATTTGCTCTGTGAAGAGGGAGGTACCCTCGAATGGGAGGTCCTGGATTGACTGTTGGCGCTCCAGTGGTAGCCCCGAGGGCTGAAGCCAGGAGCATTGCCTCACAAACACTGCAGAAGCCGTCGTTCTGGCTGCTGAGTCAGCTGCATCCAGAGCTGCTTGGAGTGAGGCTCTGGCTACAGTTTTCTCCTCCTCTAACAGGATGGAAAACTCTTGGCTGGAGTCCTGAGGCAGAGTGTCCTTAAACTTGGCCATAGAGTTTCACATATTGTAATCATACTTCCCACGCAGGGCTTGTTGGCTGGAAATACAAAGCTGTAACCCAGCCAGCGAATACATTTTTCTGCTGAACAAGTCTAGCTTCCTTAAGTTCTTCTGCTGCCTGCCTGGCCTTGCCTGTCCCTCTCATTGGCTGCTGTGACCACAAGAGACCCAGGAGGAGGGCCAGAACACAAGTATTCGTACCCCTTGGTCAACATGTAGTATTTCTTTTCTGCCTTCTTTGAAGTAGGAGGCAGAGAAGATGGAGTGTGCCACCCAGGGACCTGACCGGACCCATAACATCCTTGTTAATGAGTAGGGCAACCTTGGATGGGACTGCTGTGGACAAAATGTCAATGAGGCTATGCGCTAACTCCTTGAGTACCTCCACCACCAGCCCCATGTTAGCAGCTTCACTTTTTAGAAGCTCCTGATGGGTTCTAAAGTCATCTTGTGGCACCAAGCAGCTCGGTCCCAAGACAGCTTCATCTGTGGAGGAAGAGGAAGAGGCCTGAACCAGTGGGGTCTTCCTTCTCTTGTTTGGCCCCAATTACATTCCCCAGGCCCACATCTTGTGTGTTGGTATTGGGCTCAGTACCAGTGACTGGGTCAGATGCAGAATGGTGAGGTGGAGGGGCCCTCCTTTTGGACACAAGCAAATAGGAACGATTGGATGGTGGTCCTGGTACTGGGGGGAAAGGCCCACAGGTTCCAGAATGGCCACTGGACCTGCATTGGCCATTGTTCTCCAGGCCAGGTGCCGGCAGGTAGACCTACACTGGGATCAGGAGGGATGTAGGATGGCTCTTAGGCTGGGTGCAGGGCTCTATCTCCAACTCCAAAGAAGAGCTTTCCTGAGGTGACCATGGGGGAGTGGTGCCCCTTACTTCTCCTGGTCAGTCATGAGCGTCTGGGGATCGGTGCTGGATCAGGGAAGACCTTGTCAACCACAAGAAGGCCGTTTTGCCTGTGGTCAGTACTGAGGCCCCTGGTGCCAGGTAAGAGCTCGAAGCCCTATGCTCCTTCTGCTCGTCACACTCATGGGAGCCAGTGGTTGTCCCATTGACAGTACCGGGAGGGACAGTAGGTCCCTGCCACTGCAAAGGCCTCCAGGGTGGAAGGCACCGTGATCCTGCTGGTGTCACAATGACTCCCCAGCATCGACAGGTGATCCCACTCCAGACTCAACAGCACCTGTGGGCAGAGTGGAGTCAATGGTGCCGCTAGGGCACTGGAGGTGGAGGAGTGGCCTGACATGGGTCACACTCCGCTGAACTCACCTTGTTTGTCCTTTTTTGGGACCGGAGAGCGTCCCCTCTCAGCCGTTGCTTCTTATGTTTCTTTCTTGTCACTGGAGATGGAAAACAGTGCCAAGAAACATGTGCGGTGCTGGAGGGGCACTTTGCACTGAAGCCGAGGTGCTCGGTGCCAAATCCAACTGGCTTGGCTCGGCTCAGACACCGGCCTAAGTGCGGCTTCCATTAGGATAGCCCTTAGTCTAGCTTCCCTGTCTTTCTTTGTACGAGGCTTAAAGTCTCAACAGATTTGACAACACTCTCATAGGTGAGCCTCTCTCAGACACTTCAGACAGCTGGAGTGTGGGTCGCTCCCCAGCATAGACTTGCTGCAGGAGGCACAGGGTTTGAAGCTGGAGGACAGGGACATACCCAGCCCCAGTGGCAAAGGGAGCCCCTCTATGCTAAGAGAGGGAGCTCTATCTACACCAATGCTATTTACATTACTACTAAAATTAAGACTAATAAACTAGGCTGAAGAGAAACCACTGAACAACACCTTGCTGAAGCAAGAGTTGTTCTAGTGACTGTCACGGGGGGTAAGAAGGAATTGAGAGGCTGCGGGGCTGGCAGTGCCCCTTATAATGGCACATGGCACCAAAAGGCACTAGAGCTGGCCTGACTGATATCACTATGGAAAAAAATTCTGGCGAATGTGCACACGGTGTGCACATACCTAATGTAGAACGGACATAATCACTTGAAGAACCTGCTTTTCATATTTAAATGAAATCTGTGATTCACCCATAATCCCGACTCTGGGAGCTGGGTCTTTATGGCTGAAGGAATACAAGGCACTATCAAGGCCTTGAGAAATGGGCAGGGATAGGGGGTTGCTAGTAAAATGGTGCCGGAGTCAGGAGGTGAAGTTAGGCAAATTAGACCTTTTCTGGGGAGGTTAGGGACTCCCTGTCAGAGCCAGAGACCTAGTAGGCTGTAACTGCTATGCACAGAAACAGTTGAGAATTGTGGAAGGAACAAACTCCACTCTCAGGTTGGAAGCAACAAAATCAGAGACAGCTTTATTCAAGCAATTGCAAGGGAAGAATACAGCTGGCAGAGAGCATCCCTGCCTCAGTTTCTCCAAAGAACAAGCAAAATCACACAAGCATTTATACCTCTTTGTGACATGCATTAATTAAAAACATCTGCATTTTATTTAGGCTGTTTGCTATCTAGTCCAGTATTTACTCACTTTCTTTTCTCAAAACATCGTTATCTCAAGGCTAGGCCACACTGACTATTCTGCTGTTTTCCACTCGCTTCTGACGTGAGCCCGGCTTCTACAGGTCTCGCGATATTAGGCTAAGACTTAGCTCAACAGTTGCTCTGTTTCTTACACTTAAATGGCAACTTAAACGCTCTTTTTTTCCCTGCTTCCACACTAGTGAGTGCTATGCAAGCAGTTGCAGGCAGACACAGCCCAAGTGCAGCTGAACCCACGGGCAAGGGGTGTAGGGGGTAAGTTAGGAAAAGCAGCTCAGAAGGTCCGTCGACAGCCAAAACCACGAAACACCCGGAAGATGTGACGGGTTCTATTTCTGACTCTGCTGTAAGTGTCTGATGGCTCCTTACAGTATTTAGGTGGGGACAATTCATTCATATAATCATTTAATGTGCTATTGGGCTGACCAGCTTTTGGACTAACAAAGGTACTTTTAGTTAAAGTGTAGACTGGGGTGGGCAAACTCAAAATTGGGGTTGGGGTGTGGAAGGGGGTGCAGGTTCGGCTGGGGGTGTGGGCTCTGGGATGGGGCTGGGAATGAGGAGTTTGGGGTGTAGGAGGGTGCTCTGGGCTGGGACAGAGGGGTTCGGAGGGCAGGAGGGGGATGAGGGCTGGGGTGTGGGGAGAGGCTCAGGGGTGCAGGCTCTGGGCGGCACTTACCTCAAGTGTGGTGCAGCCCTGACCCAGCATCCCGGCTGGAGCAGGGCCAAGCCACCGGTGCGGCCCCCGACCCAGCACCCCATCCGGAGTGTCGGAGCAGTCCCAAGCTGCGTGGTGCGGCCCCCGACCCAGCGCCCCGGCCGGAGTGTCGAAGCAGTCCCAAGCTGCGTGGTGCAGCCCCCGACCCAGCGCCCCGTCCGGAGTGTCGGAGCAGTCCCAAGCTGCGTGGTGCGGCCCCCGACCCAGCGCCCCGGCCGGAGCGGGGCCGAGCCACGTGGAGCAGCTCACCGGCTGGCTTAAAATGGCCGCAGGTCGAGTTTGCCCACCCCTGGTGTAGACTCATTGAACCTTATGGGGAAGGGATAAAGATTCCCAACGATGGCAAATACCAACTATCACCCAAGTTGGCCACATGCTATTGACACTGGCCGTCAGCAGCTGAAGCGGCTCAGCTGGGCCATGCAGCTCAGCGCTTGGAAGCAGAAGGAATTTCAGATCGAAACTAAAAACTAAAAATCCAGCGGTCAAATGTTTAGAGGTCTGTGTCATGGGTGGCCAAACGGTGATCACACCGGGGAAGTGCTGTCTGGGATTAAAGCCTACGAAGCCTGTTATGTGCCTGATGTTTGTGCCCCCCCCTCCAGCCCCCCCTTCGTCTCATCCCTGGGTGGCATTGGAACCCCAGGGGGAGTGGTAGCTGGTACACACCAGGGGGCAGTTTTCAACAGTCGCATGTCTGTTTAGATGCACTTTTCTTTCAATCAAGCTGATGCAGAAGGCCCCCCGCCCCCAGTGCTGGGGATGATTCCCACCTGCAAACTGCAATCGGGACATTTCAAAGTGGAAGGCTACTCTAGGATCTTGTGCAATGATTTCTCCTGCTGTGTTCACCACCAAACGCCCCTTGGCCCAGGGAAATGTCCACAGCCCATTTTCCAGTGGGGGGAAACAGAGAGATAGGCAGCGTAAGTGACTTGGAAAAAGGTTACATAGAAAATGCAGGGTAGAATGGGGAAAAGAGCTCTGCTCTCGATGGCAGTAGCTCTAGGTCTGAGCCAACAGAGCACAGGGCCTCACACAACACACTTCAAATCGCTGACTTCAGGCCACCACACAATGGAGCTAACAATTCTCACCCACCTTTGAGAAAGACTTTGAGATATGTAGGCAACAGCGTGCTGTGCAAGTGCAATGGAGCGCCCTTAGCCATGTTCTCAGACATTAAGCCCAGAGAAGGTCAGTAACATGGCAGGGAGGTCACATGACCCCACTGGGTGGCATCAGCTGTGAAGCCCTGAGAACTGAGCTCTAGTCTTGGGGCTGACACTTATTTGGGATTTTCCTTCTCAATGTTCATAGTGAAAGGAGCTGTGTGACTCTTTGGGGGTGTTGCCACTGACATCAGCAGGGCCAGGGATTGCACCCTCGGTCAGGTGTTGAACGACCACAATGTACTTCATACAATATCGCACCATTTCCAAAACACAAGCATTTAGAGCAAGGAGCAGAGCCTTTCAGGACAGCAGGAAGCTTGCACTGCCCATGTGAGGGGGATGGTCATGATTCAATCCAGACTTAAGATCTTAGGTGCCAGTTTGTGATATCTTACAGGAGTCAAGTGTGAGAGGGGTAGCCGTGTTAGTCTGGATCTGTAAAAAGCAACAAGAGAGTCCTGTGGCACCTTATAGACTAACAGACGTATTGGTTTTCACACCAACTGCTAGAAGAGGGCCTCATCCTCCCTGATTGAGCTGACCTCATTATCTCCAGACTGATTCTGGCCTGCATATTTATACTTGCCTCTGGAAATTTCCACCACGTGGGTCTTCACCCACGAAAGCTTACGCTCCAATACATCTTACAGGAGTGACATTTTCAGAGGGGGTACCTAGCACTTACATGAAACTAGGCTCCTTCAAGGGGTCTCCTGTTGGGCCCCCTTCATCACTGTGAAGACTCTTGGCCAGTGCATTGTTGACCAGGTGGCAGCAAACAGATTAGAATAGCCAGCACTATCCATTGCCTTGCTTTAAGCGCTGGGGGGTTTTATCAATGAGGTCGGTGGCACTGTTGCAATTTAGCCATGTTAGCTGGTTTTTGGAATATAAAACGCGATGATTAAGGTGTCGATCCTGCAATAAGCCCTTTATGGAGCTGGGGCCCAAACACTATCGCAGTCTTGGGGGGAATCCAGTCTCAATGCAGAAAACCAGATAGAATTTCAGACAAAGTAGTTTTAGCTTTATATTCAGTACAAATGTTTATTTTTGCAATGAGAACCGCACAAAAAACCTTTAGTATATAAGTGAAAACTCTATGAATTCCCTTCTACAAATGTCTAAAGTGTTTAATACAAGTCTCAAATTCACTGACAGAATTATTTGCCAAGCGTTCCGTGCAAAAAGTACAGTGGGATTGTACGTTTCTCTTATTCTTTTGTACAGGATTAAAGAGGAGGAGAAAATAACCAGGATTACATCATTTAGACTAGACTTCTATAGCAAGAAGATGCATTCTAATGTCCATAACTGTTAAATCATACACAAGGGGATGGGGTGGGGGAAAATTAAATAGTGTATCATCTGAATTACAACCCAATTATAAACACACACAGTAAAACAGGGGGAAAAAAAACATGAGAATAGCAAAAAAAAACAAACCAAAACAAAAAAAACCACAACCACCTTTGGCAGAAAAAAACCTGAAGGAATCATTTCTCCAGCTAAAGATACCACGTTATGGTCATCATTCGGCGACGTGTAAAAACAAACAAAAAAAAATGCACAGAATAGAACAAGAAGAGTACAACTTAAAAAAATATTTAAAGTTACAGAGTATGTAGGTGCAACCTGTAAACGTTTCCAGATATTTGCAAACAATACAGAGGTGAGCAAGAAAGGGAAAGAAACAGACTACTGGATTAACCCACCAGTCTAAAAAATGCTACCGCTACTCCGAATTATTAACTACTGACGATAAAGGTTTGGCAAATTTCAAATGCAAAAAAGGGCTGAACATTAAAAAAAGGACTAATATCGCTATTGACTAGATACAGGGGGGTTTGTTCTTTGCATACATATAAATTATATAATATTTGTTTTCTTTATTTTACAACCTAGGGTGCTCTCTTAGAAGTTCCAGCACTTCCAATTGGTTTGTTTTCTTGTTTGCAATGTGGTGGATTTTATGTACAATTGCGATGAGTGTGTGTGTGGTCACTCTTACAGCGGATGTGCACTTAAAAATACCCGGAAACCCTGAGCTTAAAATTAAAGGAGGGAGGAGATGATCACCCAAAGTGCTTTCATAAGAAGAGGAGAGAGCGTGGAAAGAGGAATACTGCCCAAGAAGGGTGAGAGATGGAAGCAGCTCACCCCATGGTTCTGCGTGAGGTTCAAGAGACGTCGTTGGAAGAGGTTAGAGGAGAAGCCAAAGGTTCAGATTTCCCCCACTATGCACAACCAAAGAAAGATTGAAATCCAGAGGCAATTTACAGACTGTGACACAGGATGCAGCTGAAGCCTTGGGAAAGGACTGTAAGAAGTGACTGTTCCTAGCCCTCGGGACATGGGAATGGCACGTTCCCTACCTCTCTTCCATGCCCTACAGTGCCATGAGGTTTTGCTCCTGCCAATTCTTGGGGATCAGAGTAAAATCAAGCATAACCCCTATTCCCCTGCTCGGCACAGCACAGAGAATCTGCCCAAGCCAAGAGAGCCTGCCCACACTTTGCCCAACCTGAGGCCCCATCAACCATTTGCCAGCAACATAAGGGTGGCTCCTAATTTGCATAAAATGATGCCAGTTGTGTCCATCATCATCATGGGTGGGGGGCCTTGGCTCACAAGAATACTACAGGTCCCAGCATGCAATGATCTTGGCCAGGCCACTAGCATGAGCACAGGATACTGGGACCTTTCAGATTGCAGTTGTATTTTAAAGTTAAAGGCAGCCACCACTTGTTGATCCACACTGGCACATCTCATCTAAACAAACCCACTGAGCTCTGAGGCTAAGCTGCAGCCAGTCACTGGTCTGGCCTGGGCTCTGCCAAGCAAGGAGAACAGGGATGCTGCTCTTTTGGGTTTCTCTTTGCAACAGCAGCAGGATCAGCTGCTAGTGAAGTTCCCTGGTGCAGGTTCTCCCAGGCAAAGGAAATCAGGACTTTTCCAGTAGAGACACCAAGGGGCTCTAATGAGACAGGCAGTTCACTGGGATGATTTCCTGAAATAGCCAACAGAAAAGTGGGGCTCTACGTTCCCAAGCCCAGACAGATCCTCACCTGATGCAGTTAATAAGCTCCCTATGATAATCAGATAGAATCAAGAACTATTCCTCATGCCATCACCAGACAAATCCTGCACTCTGCTTCTCTGGTCTTGCCTGCGACTAAGGATAGCACAGTGGGGAGGCCAGAGATTAAGAGCTACAGAGATGAGAGACTTGCATGTCCTGACCATTCTCTGGGTCAGTACAAGTTTCGATCGGGAGGAGCCTGTCAGGTTTGACTGAGTGTTGTTTCATTAGAGTGGTTGGGCAGGTTTATGGGATGGATTTCTAGACTTTCTTGCAGCCTCCCCACTACCCCAGCCTCAGCCGGCTCACACATCACTAGGTCGATCATGTTAGCTAAGAGAAACTTAACAGGCTGATTTCTTTTACACGTATTCCCCTCCCCACTGGCAGCAGAGAGCTCTAAGGGATGACAAGAAAGTAGCTTCGGAAACACTGAAGTCAGCTTATGGCAGACAGTCAAACCCTACAACCCGAGGCTGCTATTTCAACGCTTGCTTGGTCACTGAGACAACAGCAAAGTGGAGTTTATCCATACTAGTGCCGGCTAATCTGTCCCCTGTCCTGACTGGATCTTCCCAGGGATAGCTGCACCCAGTTCTCACACTGAACTAGGTCTGGAATGTGAAGAGAAGGCCCTCCCGCCCCATCACCCAACCCCCACATTCAAACCTCACAAAGCAAGTATCAATGGAAGCCATCAGCTCGCAAAATGAATAGCTTGGCCAAGGCTTGGAGAATCCCAGCTCTTGCTCAGTGGGACAAATGTCACTCTGGAGTCAGGCAGGCTCTTGTGCTTGCTTTACATAGTGTCAGCTACGTCTGCATCACAATCTCAGAAATTGGGAAGGGACTGCACTGGTTGTCTGAGACGCTGTGGGTGTCAGTGCTTGGGGTCCTGATGCGCCCTCTGGGTGAGAGAGGGGGGCCAACAGCAGGATGAAGCCTTCACACAAGTTCAGCCTCACTACACCTTGTCCAGGATTGTGTTGCTTTAGCATGGCAGCTCTCCTAGCCCTCGTTTAGGAGGGAAAATGCACACTGGCTACCTAGGACAAGCTTCCCCCCAGGATGGGGACAGGAGCATGAGAACTCCTTCCTTTCCCCTAGAGCACAGTCAGAAGATAGGGACAACCTTTCCTCAACAATCCTCACCCCTTTAAACAACTTAATCACAAATAGGATTCAAAGAAATGTCAGTACGACACCATCTTTTAAAAAAAAAGAGATGAGTTTATTCCATGATCAGTACAGACCAAATGCATATTCACCGTATTTAAGTAAAACCAATCAATTACTCCAGCGCTCACCCCATACTGACACACCAGTATTGTACTGTATAGTGGGTATTTATGGCACATAACGTTTTAACAGTTCATAGAATAAAATTAAAAGAACACACACTGAAGGCGCATGGGAAAACGCCCGCTGCTAGTGAGATTTGGTAGGTGGTGGAAGGAGCCTTTCCAAAACTGCCGCTTCCACTTGCCCTCCTCTCAGCCACTTCTTTTAGGTATAAAAACTTTTTTTTTTTTTAATCATATTTTATGACATTTAAAAAAAACCAAAAATGCAGCTTTCTGGTTTTACAGTTAAAAATATAGACTAAAAGTTTGAAACTGAGCAAAATATAAGCAGTGTTTTTACACCGAGTTTGGTGGCTCACCAAAACCCTCAAACAAATATATGCCAACTATAGTCACTATACAATACAGCCACAGTCAAACACTAGTGACAGGGTGGTAGCTTCCCCTGGTGTTACTGGTTTCTCCACTCCACTCTATAACAAAGAGACAATTAATACCCAGTCAAGAGTTGAGCAGTAACAAACTGCCTGGAGGAAAAAAACAGACTGAAAGAAACTGACTTTGGTTGGTAGTCTAGCTCCAATTCCCGGACCTCCACACAATGCTAAAACAAAAACCTCACTCAAATGGCCAGTTTCACTTGACACCTCCACTGTACTATTCCCTTTTTCACAAGCGAACACTTACAGAGAATGGCTCCCAGCTAAAGGCTTGTGGGAAGTTAAGTTAAAGGCAAAGCCAGTGATGAAAGGACCAGACACAGCTTGTGTATTTTCCCAGCTGGACCCCAGGTCTCCCATTCTTGCCAGGATACTCCCATAGGCAGCCTCTCAGTGAAGAGCATCTCTTGCTGTCATGACACAGCACTGTTTATTCATAGACATTCTGTAACTTAGAACCTTTATGGATAGAAAAGGTGTGAAGAACATGAAGTCCTGGATATACTGTGAATACGTTTGGCATAGAGAATGTCGAGTGATCAGGGCACCCTTCCCAGCAGCTGCATGTCCAATCAAACCTAGTATGTAGTTGGCTTGTCTTGGTCGGTCTTTCTTCAGTGTGTGAGGGGGGGCAAAAGTCAAACTGTAAGGCAGACTCTGCTGATCCTTCGGAGGCCTCGACTGAAAGCTCTGCAATGGTCAGACATGCAGAAGGGCTGCAGGAATGCTCCCCCTCCCAGCCGCCATGAACACTATGGAGAGTCAAAGATTCGCCGGGAAATTAAAGAGTCAGGAGAAGAAAACCAGGCGCTATTAGAAAAGATTCTCTTCGAATATTGCCAACAAATCGCTCTGGAAATTCATGTCGATAGTAGCTGCCATCTGAAGGGGGAGAGGAGATAGGAGAATTACAAAGGCTGCAGGATTGATGCTCACGGGAGCACATTGCAGGGATGCTGCACTTGACTCAATGGGTGGCATTAGGGGCCAGGGATTTTGCCCTATAAAAGACCTAAGTCTCCTTGCACAGTTGTCTGCCAATCTGTTCAAGTTGGGAGTCTTCACTCAGTTCACCAAGGGGTCAGCATCCCAGCAAAAGCACTCTGGCCTGCTTGTAACCCCTGGCCGATAAACCCAGCGTGCTCTAGGACTATCAATTAAAGTGCAGAGCGATGCTCTGTCACTCAGCTCACTGCCTGAACATCTGCCTCAAATTGCCCCCCATCAGAGTGCCCAGTATTCCCCCCCCACCCCACTCACCGCCTCTCTGCGCCTTCGCTCCTGCTCCCGTTTTCTGGCCATCTCTCTCTGCTGATCCAGCATAGACTGAGAGGACTGTGGCTGAGAGCTCTGTGCTTGGGGCGCAGAGGCTGCAGCTGACACCTGCTGCTGCTGCTGCTCCTGGCGTCTTCGGACTTCTTCCTGAACTCTGCGAGCTTGCTCCAGGGCATCCTCATCATCACGACTCCTGCCAAGACCCAAAAGTGTCATTAGAATGGTGGGGCGCTTTGTGCAACCCCATAAGGCATAGAAGTTTCTTAAACTGCTGGGTCCTTCTTCCATCCATGGACTGGCTCACCATTGCTGTGATGAAGGACTGTTTGAGGAGAGTGGGAAGGGAGGTCTCAGATTTGGCTGTTTTAAACTTGTTCCTAGTGTGACCCGTATCTTAGATTTCAGAGTAGCAGCCGTGTTAGTCTATCAGCAAAAAGAACAGGAGTCCTTGTGGCACCTTAGAGCGTCTCATGGATGCCTCCCCTCTGTGATCCTATAACCTTCCGGTGGGAACTCCAGCAATCACTGACATAGTGAAGTCTCTCAGGAAAGGACTCAATGTATTACATTTTTAATGCCAGGTAGCAACTGGAAACGAGGAAGAGCAGCCAGCACCATGTGTCCAGCCATCTCCCCCAGCAAGTGCTCCCCGGGGATCCCAGTTGGAGAATGGGCAGCTAAGGGGTTTCTCCCTGTGGAGTTTGTTGCATAGTTAAGCCACTCAATTTGCAACCCCCACGCTGTGGAATGGGCAGTGCTTAGTGCATCAAGAGATTCTTGCTCATGTTGCTTCTTGCTTAACAGTACAGTTAGTCAGCTTGAGAAGGAGGAAACCGCAGCTGTTATCCAGCTGGCACACCCAGATACCTCAGTGGTATGAACTGTGAACAGAGTATGATGCTGGAACTCTACAACTTGCACTGGCTCCTGAGTGGGCAAGGAGCCCACCTCCTCGTGAGCCCCCCATGGAAGCGGTGGCCATATTACACACACGGATTATGTTCAGAGTTCCTGCACTGCTGCATGTAAGTGCTGCCACGCGTCTAGGCTAACAGAGCCCAGGCACAACCCAAGGGAGCTAGAGAAAAGGTGGCCTAGACAACAGGGCCATGTCTGGTATACCCCTCAAAAGGGCAGTGGAGACAGCTTTACCCTCACTGTCTTCTGGTTGATCATGCTGAAAAACCTGTCTTTTCCCAACGAATCAGCAGTGGCTCCAAGGCACCAAGCTGACAAGTGAAGCAAAAAGAGGAAGTGACTGTCCCCAATGGGGACATAACCCCATTCACACACCTCGGTACCCTGGGGAGACCAGCTTTAGGAGCAATGAAATACAGATGTGCAGGCCTCTCACCTCATCCTTTCCTGCTCCCGCCTCAGCCGCTCCTTCTCCTTTTCCACCTGTTCTGCCTGAGCTTTGAGCGCCTTCTCCCGCTCCTCCTTCTCCCGCGCTGCCCTCTTGAAATGCTCAAAGCTATCGCTGGAGGACTTTGCTGTGGAGGATGGAGTCGTGAGGGGTTTCTGGACCAAGCTTGCCCACGAGCCCATGTTCTTTATTTTCAGATCCTGTGAAGTCAAGAAGGCAGCATTAGTGTTGAACTGGGCCATAGCTAGCAGACAAAGCCTCCCAGCTAAGGTTAACAGCACACAGAAGCATGATGAGTCTGGCATGAACCTTAGTGCTAGGCATTATGGTTAAGTTCAGAGAGTCACAGTAAGAGGCCACAGAACTCGCCCAAAATCATTTGCTGAAGGGAACCTTCAGCACTTATGACCTGTTTCAATCCAGCACAGACTGATAGTTACTGAAAGAGGAGGTTATTTACCTATAACTGGAGGTTCTTCGAGATGTGTGGTCCATATTTGTATTCCACCGAGGGGTTACGCATGCGAACCATGCGCCTGCAATCAGAGCTTTTGAAAGTAGTGTGCATTGGTCTGTGCATGCGCCCTGGTTCACCTTGCGCTTCCAGCCGAGGTGATAAAGGGTGAGTCGAACCGGACCGTGTCGCCAACTCCTTCTCCAACACGAATCAGACAGATGCGTAGCAGAGAGGAAGGAGAGTGGGAAGTGGAATACACATAGGGACCACGCTTCTCAAAGAACCTCCAATTACATGCAAGTAACCACCTCTTCTTCGAGTGATGATCCCTATTATTCCACTGGTGGTGATTAACAAGCAGTTCCTAAGTCGGAAGAGGGTGCAAGGATGAGGAAGGAATGGTTGTGTGGAGAACTGCCATCCAAAGGAGGCATCTGCCACTGAGTCCTGCACTAAGACAGTGTGCTGCAAAGGTGTATAAGAACTCCCTGTAGCCGCTCTACATTGTCCCTAACTGAAGGGAGTCCATGGTCAAAGCCTGAGCTCTCGTGGAGTTAGCCTGCACCCCTGTGGGGATAGGTAGGCCTGACAGTTGGTAGCAGAGTGAAATGCAACCCAAAATCCATTTAGAGATCCTCTAGGTGGAGATGGCTCACCCCCTGAGTCTTTCTACTACTGCAACATATACAGCCTAGGGGCGTTCCTGATTGGTTTTGTTCTCTGCAAGCAACAGGCCAGAGCTCATCAGACATTGAGGGAATGGAGTTGATGTTCTTCTGCAGATGTGTGTGTTTTCAGGAAGAAAATAGGTAAGTGAATAGATTGATTGATGTGAAACTGGGAGACCAGTTTGGTAAAAAGCTGGGGTGTAGATGTAGGGAAATGATCCTTCTCTAACACTATAAAAGGCGGGTCCTCTATCATAGCTTCAAGTTCACCAACCGTTCTCGCAGAAGTGATAGCAACAAGGAAAGCAACTTTCGTGGAAAGGAGGGACAGAGCACGATGGTAACAGTTCAAAGTGTGGTTCCGTTAGCATGGAGGGAACTAGATTCAGGTAATCATTGGGGTGTGATCATTTGGATGGGAGAGGTTGTGATGAGGCCTTTCCAAAACCTAGTGGTTAGTGGGTGTGTAAAGACAGTGCAACCTTCCACTGGACAGTAGAACGCGCTAATCACTGCCAGGTGGACTCTCAAAGAGTTGAGACAAAACCTGATGACTTCAAGGACAGAACATAATCCAGGATCAGGGGGATCCCCATCAGTTCAGGCAGAAGTTCTTTTTGTTAGACCCAAGATGAGAAACGTTTCCATTTGGCTCAGTAACATTGCCTAGTGGAGTCCTTCCTGCTGCTGGAGAGGATGTCTTGCACAGCAGGAGAACACGTGCAGGCTAAAGCAAATGGCCATCCAAATACCATGTTCTGAAGTGGAGCGCATGTGGATTGGGATGCCTGTTCTCGCTGTTGTACTGGGTCAGGAGATCGGGGAAGTTGTGGAGGGGAATTGGTGGGCAGAATGACATATGGAGGAGATTGGGAAACCGGAATTGCGTGGGCCAACAGGGTGCGATCAGAATGACCATTGCGTTGTCTTGTTAGATCTTGTGCAGTACCTGAGGCAGGAGAGGTAGAGGTGGGAAGGCGTAGTTGATTTGGCCTGACCAAGAGAGCAGGAGAGCATCACCCTGAGAGTGGTGACCGAGGCCTCCTCTGGAGCAGTATGTGGTACATTTGCTGTTAGTTTGTGATGTGAATAGGTCTCTGGTCAGGGTCCTCCGTCAGGTGAAGATGCTGTGTACTACTGAATTGTGAAGTTCCCTCTCGTGGGCATTGCAAAACATCTGCTGATCGAGTCCGAGACTACATTCTGTGTCCCTGGATGACAGCCTGCAGACAAGAGAATCTGGTGACTGATGAACCAATTGCAGAGATTGTGCATAGAGCGGCCCATCACGTTCCTGTTTGTTGATATAGGAAACGGCAGTAGTGTTGTCTGATGTGAGGAGACCGTGATGGGAGTGAATAAACAGAAGAAAGGATTGGCATGCCTTTCTTACAGCTCAGAGTTCCAGGATATTTATGTCAGCTGCATCCGCCGCCGCCTGCAGAGCAGCCTTCGCGGTGGCGGCGCCCTCCTCCACCAGCACCTTAAAATCCTTCCTTTCGCGCTCCGGAAGGGAGGGCTCGAATTTCGGCAGTGACCCCCACAAGTTAAACTCATATCAACTGAGGAGGGCCTGGTGGTTGGCCACCCGGAGCTGGAAGCTGGCTGACGAATAAAGCTTCCTGCCAAACGAGTCAAGTCTTTTAGAGTCTTTATTTTTGGGTGTGGGTCCTGGTTGACCCCGTCTTTCCCCATGATTTACGGACTCCACCATTAGGGAGTTGGGGGCCGGGCCAGTATAAAGGTATTTGTGCCCTTTCGTGGGCACAAAGTATTTGCGCTCTGCCTTTTTTGATAGTGGGACGAGGGAGGCCGGTGTTGGCCAGAGGGCATTGGAGATGTTAGCCACCCCTTTGTGCAGCAGGAGGGCCACTCTGCCTGGTACCGAGGATGAGAGCACATTAAACAGTGAGTCTGAGGGTCCCCCCAGCTCCTCAGCTTGGAGTTGGAGACAGGATGCAACTTGCTTTAGTAGCACCTGATGAGCCCTGAAGTCCTCCTGCGGTGCGGAGGGGGGTGGGGCTGCAATTTTGTCATTTGGTGCAGGGGAGGGGGCCGGTACGGGGCTCTGCACGTCGGCCGGTGCCACAGGATCCACCCCTTGGTCGGACTCCTCGTGCGGTGCCGAGGATCCATGATCCACCGATCTATCCCTCGGGGGTCTGGATAGTGTGGCTGAAGGGGCCTCCGATGCCCCGGCTATTGACCGAGGGCCTTGCTGGGCATGCACAGGGGGTCGGGAGTCCAGTGGCACTACTGGCCTTGCCACAGGGGCCCTTGCCATTGACTCTGGTGCGGCACCGGCGGCACCAGCTGGTCAGGTTGGCCCGGCTGAGTCGTAGGGCACTGCCTGTAGGCCGAGGTTACCAACGACCTATTGATGCCGTGGGAGTGGTACGAGCGGTGATACCGAGAGCAACGTCTGCCACGGGACCGGGACTCCAATGTCGACAAACGGTGCCGCCTCGAGCTGCTACTCCTCGAGACGCTTCGACGCCTGGATCCATGACGACGCGGAGCTGGAGATCCCCCGCCAGGAGCCGTGGGCATGGTGCCTCGATGTGAGAGAGCTGAAGCGAGACCGGCAACGACTCCCATGCCGGGAGCGGCTTCGGTAGCTCCTCCGAGAATAGGAGCATCTACGGTGTCTGCCCGTCCTACCAATACTCTGTACTTGGCGTGGAGCAGTGCCTGGAACTTCGCTCAGACGGCACCCGACCAGACAACCTGTTGGGCGACGAAAGCGGAGGCTGTGTCCTGACAGGACACTGAGCGGCGAGCGGGCCCGAGAGCGATCCCCTGACTGGGATTGGCATTGGGTCGGTGTTGACTGTCGAGAGCCCAGCGGCAGCAACTGAGTAGACACAACCAGGCTGCTCCGCTCTACCTGAGTCGGAGCTCTAGAGCCCCGGGGTGGGAAACTGGGGCTGCCTGATGTGGGTCTAGCCTCACCTCTTGCTTTCTCTCAATGCCTTTGAGAGGACAGGACCTTTCTCTGCTTCTTGGACGGGGAGCGGTGCCGGCCATCGGAAGGTGCCGGGAGATCGCTGCGCAAAGAAGACCAAGTGCCCGGTGCCGATTCTGCTTGGTGCACCGGGGTTGGGGCCAGTGCTGACTCCATGAGAAGGGCCCGAAGTCTAATGTCTCTCTTTTTTAGTTAAAGGTTTAAAGGTCGCTGATGTGAGATTCGCCCAAGCAGCGGAGACAGTCGGCGTGCAGGTCACTTCTAGGCATCGAATTGCAGAGCCATTAGCCATTATTTTTGAAAACTCATGGCGATCGGGGGAGGTCCCGGATGACTGGAAAAAGGCTAATGTAGTGCCCATCTTTAAAAAAGGGAAGGAGGAGGATCCGGGGAACTACAGGCCAGTCAGCCTCACCTCAGTCCCTGGAAAAATCATGGAACAGGTCCTCAAGGAATCAATTATGAAACACTTAGAGGAGAGGAAAGTGATCAGGAACAGTCAGCATGGATTCACCAAGGGGAAGTCGTGCCTAAGTAACCTAAATTGCCTTCTATGATGAGATATCTGGCTCTGTGGATGAGTGGAAAGCAGTGGATATGTTATTCCTTGACTTTAGCAAAGCTTTTGATACGGTCTCCCACAGTATTCTTGCGGCCAAGTTAAAGAAGTATGGGCTGGATGAATGGACTGTAAGGTGGACAGAAAGCTGGCTAGATCGTCAGGCTCAACGGGTAGTGATCAATGGCTCCATGTCTAGTTGGCAGCCGGTTTCAAGCGGAGTGCCCCAAGGGTCGGTCCTGGGGCCGGTTTTGTTTAATATCTTTATTAATGACCTGGAGGATGGTGTGGACTGCACTCTCAGCAAGTTTGCAGATGACACTAAACTAGGAGGCGTGGTAGATACACTAGAGGGTAGGGATCGGATACAGAGGGACCTAGACAAATTGGAGGATTGGGCCAAAAAAAAAACCTGATGAGGTTCAACAAGGACAAGTGCAGAGTCCTGCACTTAGGACAGAAGAATCCCATGCACTGCTACAGACTAGGGACCGAATGGCTAGGTAGCAGTTCTGCAGAAAAGGACCTAGGTGTCACAGTGGACGAGAAGCTGGATATGAGTCAACAGTGTGCTCTTGTTACCAAGAAGGCTAATGGCATTTTGGGCTGTATAAGTAGGGGCATTGCCAGCAGATCGAGGAACGTGATCGTTCCCCTTTATTCGACATTGGTGAGGCCTCATCTGGAATACGGTGTCCAGTTTTGGGCCCCACACTACAAGAAGGATGTGGAAAAATTGGGAAGAGTCCAGCGGAGGGCAACAAAAATGATTAGGGGTCTGGAGCACATGACTTATGAGGAGAGGCTGAGGGAACTGGGATTGTTTAGTCTCCAGAAGAGAAGAATGAGGGGGGATTTGATAGCAGCCTTCAACTACCTGAAGGGGGGTTCCAAAGAGGATGGAGCTCGGCTGTTCTCAGTGGTGGCAGATGACAGAACAAGGAGCAATGGTCTCAAGTTGCAGTGGGGGAGGTCCAGGCTGGATATTAGGAAACACTATTTCACTAGGAGGGTGGTGAAGCACTGGAATGCGTTACCTAGGGAGGTGGTGGAGTCTCCTTCCTTGGAGATTTTTAAGGCCCGGCTTGACAAAGCCCCGGCTAGGATGATTTAGTTGGGAATTGGTCCTGCTTTGAGCAGGGGGTTGGACTAGATGACCTCTTGAGGTCCCTTCCAACCCTGATATTCTATGATATTCTATGATCGAACACCTGCAAGGCTTGCACGATCTAAACCCTGGGGCCCAGAGCATGCCCCGGCCCGAACACTAACTAAGCTGAAACTTTATTGAACTAATACACACAGGTACTACTAACAACGAAACGAGTTCTGGGACGAGCTGCAGCAAAGCTGGAGCAAGTAGTTCCGATGCACCGTCACTGGTGGCAAGAAGGAACTGAGGGTGGGGGGAGCACACAGCTCCCCTTATAGTGCGCTATAGAGGCGCCACTCCAGGGGTCACAGCAGCGCTCCCCCTATGGGTACTGCTGAGGGAAAAACTTCCGGCACCGGTGCACGTGGCGAGCATGCACACCTACTATGGAATACACATGAGCAAGCACTCGAAGAAGAAACCAAAGGAATGGAGCCAAGACATTCTACGCATAACTATGGCCGTAGCCATGGCCCTGCAAGAGGTATCTGCTGCATCTACCCCCGACTAGAGGGTTATTCTGGCTATCAGCTTCCCTTCCTCAACAAGGGCCTGAAAGTGAGCCCAATCGTGTTGTGGCAGGCTATCAGTAAATTCCTGGAACTTGCTGTAATTCAGGAAGTCGCACTTGACTAGTAATGCCTGAGAGTTCACAATACAGAATTGAAGGCTGGCTAAGGAAAACACCTTGCGTCCCAAAAGGACCAAATGTTTGCCCTCCTTATCATCAGGCGTAGATTGAAGGTGCTGTTGCTTGGCTTGTGCAGTCGTTGCCTGGACAATTAGGGTGTTTGGAGGAGAATGCAAAAAATAAAGAGGGGGACCCCTTAGCAAGAATGTAATGCTTTTTGGCCCCCCTGGGGTAGCCATACATGTGGGAGAGGTGTGCCACATGGTCCTGGCAGGCTCCAGAATAGTTTCAGTAATAGGAAGTGCAATTGTGGCTGGTCCCGGGGTCCTAGATTTCTTCCAGCGGAAACTGGAGTTCCCTGGAGAATCTCTGCAACAGTTCCTTGAAATTGCCTGAAGTCATCCAGAGGCGAAGAGGATGCTGCAGTCACTGCTTCATCTGGAGACGAAGAGGGAAAACTTACCAATTCTTGCAGCACCGCTGGGACCAGACTGAAGTGTTCCTCCTCTACCAACAGATCTAAGAGTCTGCTAGAAGGAGCCTTTAAGCAGGAGGCAGGTAAAATGTTCCATGGACCAGGCTGGTTCCAAGGGGGGAGGGTATTGGGACCAGGTCCCCAGTATAGCCAATAGGGCAGATCTGAGGAAGGTTGTGGTGGCCCCCACGGTACCAATGGCTCTGAGACCACTGAAATGGTGGATGCTGCCATGGATGTAGCAGTCTCTGTGAAGACACGTAGGGGTGATAGGACATAGCTGGTTCCTCTCCTGGTTCCGATTCTTCAGAGGAGGAGAAGGCAGACTGATTCAAATAGTGGTACCGTCAGAACCAGCGGAGGGTGTAGACAATTGGAGCAGATGGTGAGAGGACCTGTACTGGGAATATATCCTGAGGTGGAGAAATCCTCTCTCTAAAGGTGGAAGGGCTGGCTGGCTGGGGTGACTTTGGGTCCGGCAAGGCGAACATGTCCTGGGGTTCAGGTACAATTCCACATCTCCCCGGTGTCACAGGCACCCTTTCCCTGGGCTCCTATCAGTGCCGCTGGCATGGACTTTCCCAGAACAGGAGGATTCCATGTCTTGTGGAGGGTTTGTGATGATGGTACTGTTGGACAGGTGCTTGGAAGTACCAGATTCCATTGCTTGTGGAACTTCTTCTCATGCCTATGGGACTTAGTGAGAGCTCCATCCCCATGGCTCGAACTCATGGAAGGAACGTCCACTTTCTTTGGCTTTGAGGAAGACTTAGTACCATGCGTATGGGTATGCTTCCTTACCTCCCAAGTTAGACCCCGCCACAGGGTTTGTGGGGGTGGTTCTGCCGGTACTGGCTTTGGATGTGGTAATGGGAGGTGCGCGTTCCTCGCTGATTCAGGCTGATACACAGGGGGAGTTTCTCTGCCTGGATCCGACTGAGGCCTCGTGGCAAGCTCCATGTGATGCTTTTGGAAGCGGAGGATCTGGTCTTTTTTGGGGTGGCTGGGAAAGGATTGGCAAATACTGCACCTGGATATGATGTGAGCTTCCCCCAAGCAGTAGAGACAGTATTGGGTTCATCACTGATGGAGAAGAAGCACGTGCAGGAAGTGCAGAGTTTGAAGCCCAGAATCCTGGGCATAGTCCAGTACCTGCACACAGGTACTGGGTGGTGTGTTGGATGAAGGAAAAAAACAAGCCCCCATCCTATCTTAACTAAATGCTAAAACTGCAATAAAAACTGTAATAAACTGGTAAAACTACCATAAAACTGGGTAAAACTATGTACAGCTATCTTAATTAAAGATGCACCAGAGAGGAGGACACTGAAAGTTCCGACCTGAACCATGCGGCAGTGAGAAGACCTGGAGATGCGGTTGGTCAGCCCCTCCCTTTAACACCTTGGATGAAGCACAAGGTGATCCAGGGCGCATGAAAGGACCAACAGACACTACTTTAAAATTCTCCAACTCTGGGCACATGGTGCGCATGGCTTAACCCCTCAGTGGAACACAAATAGGGACCATTACTTGAAGAAGGTGATATTACCATCTGAAAGCTGTTCACGGTGGCATGTATGAAATGAGTTGGTAGTCTCACTTTACAGCTCCTGGTTCCCGTATTGTCAAACCACCACCTCTGTGCCTGCCATTTGTGGTCAGAAGTGTAGGGCTGAATGGGTCACAGAGACTGAGCTCCCTTCCCACGCACAGGGAGTCCCCTCTGCATTCCAGCGACACAGGTGGGAGATGCTTGCCCTGCTGTGCCCAGGCTGTTCCTGATCTGCAGATAGAAGCCATCAGTCCTTACAGCTCTCAGCCAGGCCAAACTCTCTTGTACAATCACTTTAACATTCAAAAATTGGGCCCAAACCTACATGAAGCAGTGAGGCTAATGGTGCTCCCCCACGCCCCAGACACTTGCATACTCTGTGAACCAAGAGCTCTCAGGGGAAGCTGAACTAATTACTATAGGGATTGATCCTTGAACTGTGACTCCAAGAATATTCCAGCACCCATACAAATATGAGCTAAGCTACACTGATGGCAATGTCTTTCTTTAGCTCCCAAGCAGCCATTGCACCCAAATAAATTGTATCTCACAGCACTGATGCACCCAGAGCTCAACGTCTCAAAACACTTCACAAACAACCTTTCCCCCTGCAATGGGCAGGGCAGGTATCATCTCATCGTTTTAGAAATGGGGACACAGAGGCTCAAAGGTGAAAGCCGTTGCCCACTGAGTCTCATGTTTGTTTCCCCAGACCCCAAGCTGTGACCAGATGTGCCTAATTAACGGTATTTTAAGTCTTGTTATAACCATGTTGGCCCCAGCATATGAGAGGTAATATATTTTATTGGACCAACTTCTGCTGGTGGAAGGTACAAGCTTTCAAGCCTCACAGAGCTCTTCTCCATGTCTGGGGAAGGAAGAAGTCTGATTTCCTTCTCCAGACCTGAAAAGAGCTCTGTGAAGCTTAAATGCTTGTGTACCTTCCTCCAACAGAAGCTGGTTCAATAAAAGCTATTACCTCACCTACCGTGTCTCGGTGTATTTTAGAATAGCTCTGTGCTTACTGGCTCTATGGCACACAGAGTTGCTCTACCCTTGCAGGAGGCCAGGACAGCCCCCTGCTGGTAGTAGGATGCATCCACTGCATCCATTTTCTGCACCCAAAACAAACAGCATATTTTGTTAACTCAGGCAACTGAAATGGTTACCAGTGGTGAGAGGGAAACATGAACACTCTTCCCATATGATGTGAAGAGCAAGGCCCAGGAATGGACCCATGCATATTCCCCAAGTAATCAGACACCAGGCACATCTCCCATGGCCCAGTGCAGGACTGCGCACCAGTGTCTATTTGTTCAGTACAGTTAAAGGACTTTCCACCTTTTCCTTTATGTCATTAAGTGACCTAGCAGTAGATCACATTGTGAGTGAGCTTTGACTTTTGCTGCTATTCAGCCGGTATTTTATTTTGCATCCAGAATATTGAGTACTAATCCCCATAGCTCAGAAACCATTGCAGGGCACAGCATCAGGGAGAGAGAGAGAGCACTAAAACTAGTTTACTCCGGTGAGCCTCACCCTGGCGTGAAGGGACAGGTCTGCTCAATCTGGGATAAGACATGAGGCCAAGTCCACTTCGAGGCACCCCAACCTGTGTCCTAAGCAGAAGAGGATGGGGGACCTAGCTGAGTAGATCAAACCATTAGAGAAGGGCCAACTTTGGCCTAGAATTTTTAAGAGCTTTACACTGAGTTCAGCCTCTCCTAGTAGCTTAGAGTTCCTGGGCCCCATTCGCACAAAGAATATAGACCAAATGCTGGAGGGTAGGCAGGTCAGACCAGGCCACTAAACAACCCCTTCCCCCAAACAGACTGCATCCAGGTGTGGTGAACTGTTACCTTTTTAGGGGCGACGGGTGTTTTCAGTTCCTGTTTTTGTCTGTCTTTGTCCTGTACTCCAGGTGGCGGCACATTCTGCTCAGGGGGTCTGATTACAGGCCGACCACCCTCCATTGGTTTCATTTCTGTTCCTGAAACACACACACACCACGGTAAGGGCAAAAGACCATTCCTGCAGGCTGCCAGGGTGTCTTGAGTTTTCTAGAGCATTTAGGGAGTGATCCTGTCCCTTCCTTCCCCACTGTCGAGGGCAGGCCAATAGACCAAGGTGTAGACTCTCAGGCTTTCACCATGATGAGCAGTCCATTTCTCCATCTCAGCCTTCAAAGGGAAACAGACTAGCCCATGTTACACCCAAAATACACATTTCAACACTAACAGCGCAGGGGCTCCAACTCACTTTGCTGGATATGTGCAGGAGGTTTGATGCTCTCTGGGTGCTTGGGAGGTTCCTGTCGCAACGTGGGGCTGAATGTTTCATTTCGGATGACTGGTGAATGCATCTTCTCTTCCTTTGCCGCCATGGGCTGGGATTGTACGACAGAGGGCGCTCTCAGCTCCTGCCATGTTAGCACATTGAGATGGGTCAGTCACTATCCAAACACCTTCCTTGATGCAAGTCCATCCCACATCCACAGAGCCAGTAACATCCTGAACAATCCACCACGAGGGTCCCACAATGGGGCTGGCCTAGCCTCTAATGCATGCTCATGGAGTGTGCACCATTGTGAGCATGTGCCCAAGTGACCCACACAGGTTGGGAACCCTGTGCTTTGAAAGCAGGCCCTTTGGGACCCCACATTCAGACTATGCCTTCCTTTACCTGTTTTTTCGGCTGGATATTTTGCTGAGGTGGTGACTGGTGGCCCAGACCCTGGAACTGGGGCATCTGTGGGGAATGCATCATGAGAGGGGAAGGCGCTTCCCTCAAGTGACCTGGAACAATTCAGCACCAGTCAGTTAACCTGTCATCACTATTGCTTATCCAAACATTAACCAAGGTGAGAACTCGTCCTTGAGTCAGATCGAGCGGCACGCAGGTTGAGTTTAACCCAGGCACACCTTACAAATATAGGAAGACTCCACACCAGTTTGGCAGTTTCCATAGTCTAGTCCTACCCCTCAGTACTTCCAGGTTTCCCTTGGGCTTCACTGCTACGCAGCAAGCACCAATTTAGAAGCAACTTTAGGACTCTGTCACTCAGATCAGCACACAAACAGCCATACACTTAATGGCATCTATTTATTGTTCTCCATAAGCCTGCCAGACTTGCATGGAGTGGTATTCGGATAGGGGGAACCTCCCACCAGCCTTCTTACTGTCTGGTGTCAGGTCAGTGCCATGGTTGTCACAGGCACATTCACAATGCACAAGGGCTGTAGGTGACTGGGCAGTGGCAAGTGAAAAGGATTTTGTTGGATTGCCCTTTGGATTTGGCCATGAAGCCTATGGACTTCATTCTGAGGAATGGAAAAACTCCACCCAAAACACATTCATATTTTAAAGAATTTGTAAGCTCCCCTGTGCAATTTCTTCCATTGAATCACTGAACATTTACTATTTTAAAACTCTCCCCTTACATTTCTATGCCCCCAGTCTCTCTCAAGACCTCTGTTCAGGAATCACACATACACTTTAGGGCACAGAGAACCGAGGGAGCACCTGGGGACATCCATTTCATTTGCTGTTCACTGAAATTTATAAGGGAAGTGAACTTTCCTTTTTCAAGCTCTGGTTGGACTCAGCCAACACACTAAGGCACTAGAGAGGTGCTCAGCAGATTGTCTTATGGGTGGGGGGCAACTGAATTTCACTTGTCTGCACCCTTTTTTATTTGTCTGCCCTCTATTGTTATATTTCCCTGGTTGAGTTGTAACAGCTCACAGAAATCCTATATGATGATTTATGGCAGGAATGGAAGAATCCTGCATTCATGTGAAACTACAGGTGGCGCAGGGGGGGGGGGGGGGGGAGAGAGAGAAGAGAGGGTGGGTGGGGGCATTGAAAGAGGCAGGATGTAGTAATTCCAATTAGAATTTAACCAAGGCACCATGACAAACATCCCTAACTAGAGATCTTTAATGAACCAAAGCGAGCCTCAGTTTTACATTTAATTGGAAAGACAGGACTCCAGCAGCACCCTGCTGGGGGTACCAGCCTGGTGTTAAAGAGAACCACCTCCTGAATCGCTAAATGACCTGTAACACTTTTTGCAATGCCTGGGTTTTTCTTGGAGGCCTCTCCTCTTCCATCGAAATCCTGCTCAACCCATTGACATCTGAGAAGGTCGCAGCCCAAAGTATGATGTCTGAAAGCCACTGACACATTCCTCTTATTTCTCCTACACACAGTTCAATGTTTAGCATAGGAGGAAAAAACAGCACTCCACCCAACAGCCAGGGGTCATTAGATAACATATCTAAAACAACACAAAGGTAAGGAGAAGCAAAAAGAACTCATACTAAATATTTAAGACAGAGAAAAATATATTTGTCCTTCACACACAAAATGAATATCCATCTTTCTGTACACTATGATCCTATAACAAAGGATGTTAGAGATTGTAGAGAAAATATTCTTGATCAAGGGCACTATGAGGGAGACTAGGCTACACCATTATCAGCTCAAATAATCTTACGAGGGTTTAAAACATGCCCATAGCTAGGAGGGACAAGGCCCTGCCTATGTCTCAGGGACCAGTCTGAGCACTTCGCTTGAGACTTCCACTCGCCCAATCTGGGTACAACCACTAACGCAGTCATAGGCACTTTATGTCCTTTTCAGCTGTGCCTCCACTGGAGCATACTCCTGAAGGGCTGTCATTAAGGCAGGGAAAGCACTTTGGGAAGGGTGCTTGCCAGCTGATCACTTGCTGGGGGCTAGCATACGTGTGTATGTTTAGTGTTGTAATGCTAGCTTGGCTATTCTGGAGAGGCTGGCTCTTTCCAGAGTTTGACTGTCACCAGATTCTAACTATTTGTATTTTAACATCTAATAAACTACTCAAGGGCACAACTGAAAGTGCTTGGCTAGTAAACAATACCAAACAGCCATCCTCCTTAACTTCAGTTTATCTCCTTTTACCGGATACTACGCTGGCAGTCATGCACTTTCAATCCTTTCATGGGGAACTTCACAACATGCCTGCCAACAGCACATGAGAACTTTAAATCCAAACAGAATCAGGAAGCCTGATCTGCTCCAGGGGAGGTGGTGATTTATGCTATTACTATGAAATCACAAACCAAATGTCCTGCCAAAGGGAGCAAACAAGCCCCTTTTCTAGATGGAGCTCGCCAACTGTACCCTGATTGCAGGACGGCTAGACTTCTGGGCTGAAATGGGATGGGATGAATCTTAACAGGGCACAGCACTACCAGTTAGAATCTGTTTCCTAACTTTGAGCCCTACAACACTTGATTTCCCCCATGGATTGGGATTTAAGCTCCCAGGAGAAAAGCTTAGAGTCCTCAATAGGCTATCAAGTGATCAAGGAATTCCTCCGAGACTCAGTACGTTAATTGATGACCTGTCTGTGCTCTAAGCCCGATGCCAACTCACCACCAGCATTCGCAAAGCTCAGAAGACTGTTCCACAATCCTATTCCAACCAGGCATCCACCGCCCTTAATTTGTTACTAATTTTAGCTGCGCTGCTGCTAAGAGCTCGGAGGGGAAATTTCAGCACTCACCAGTTGCGTAGGGGTCGGGCTTATGGTGCCGTGGTGATGGGTGGTGCTGGATGACTTGCTGAGGTTTAGCTGGCTGCGGGAGTGGATGCTGCTGCGGAGGTGGCTGAGGCTGAGGGATATGAGGAGGGAATTGCATGGGCTGCATGTGCATCGGCCTCTGCTGCTGCTGCTGCTGTTGTACTGAGGGATGAGCAGGAGGCTGAAGGGGTGGTTGAGGCTGCGACTGGACCTTCACTGAAGGGAGGAGAGGAGTCTGCGGCTGCACTTTCTGCAGCTGTTGAAGGTAGAGCTGCATCTGGCTGGTGCTCAGAGGCAGGCTGTGGTGAGGCGTGGGAGGCTCCTCATCCTCCAGGAGGACCTGGGGAGGCTGAGGCAAAGGCGGCTGGGGGAGCATGGGCTGCTGGCTTATGGCTGGTGACGCTGCTGGAGGACGCGAAGGCTTAGGGGGTAGTGCTGCGGCTCGATTACTGGGTCTCGATGGCTGCTGAGGCAGAGCGTTGTGCAAAGCTGGGGAAGAAGAGCAGGAATACATGGCATCACATACAACAGAAGAAAGAGAGCACAACTCCCCACAGCAAAACTGCACAAGTTGTTCTGCTTATTAGACCGCCCGTGCCAAACAGAGGAAAAGATGTGCCATTATATCACACAGAATACCCATGGAATATAAATAAGATCCTATGACATCTAACCCCGTTTCTTAATCACGTGACCATACGTCCTTCTCTAACACATCAAGTTATCCCCAGACTTGCACAGCCTGGGACCATGTGGTGCCAGCTAGGGAACCCAGGGCTGTAGAAAAAACAGTGACTTACTGTAACCATGTTTCTTTGAGATGTGACACAGATGCGTATTCCACTTAGGTGTGTATGTGTGCCCAGAGCACTGGAGATGGAGAAATCTGCCTAGCAGTACCTGTAGAGGGGCAGTGCTCATGCCTCATGGCACCACCCCAACCATCCCTCATTGAATGCCCAGACATGAGAGACTGACGCAAAGTGGGCAGACAGTGGGTCGTAGAATACACACCTGCATCACATCTTGAAAAACCCCAAGTACAGTAAGTAACCATTTCTTCTTCTTCAAGTAGATGCAGCTGTGTATTCTATTTTCCACTTAGGTGAATTACAAGGAGTACCACCCCCTGGGAGGTGGGGCTCAGCGTCTACCTAAACAAGGATTGCAGGGCAGCTCTATCAAAACTTGCTTCTGCCCTGGAAGATGTGTTGATGGCGTAATGGTTCGTGAAGGTATGTATCAATGATCACGTAGCAGCCCTGGAAACGCCCAATATGGAAAGATTACTAAGGAACACTCTGGACAATGCTTGCATCCTTCTACAATGACCTTAGACGCACTGAGGAGTGTAGCCAAGGCTATTTCATGTGCTGTCAATGCAGGATGTTACCCATTTGGAGATCTGTGACGAGACCAGGTGACCCTTCGTGCAATCTGCATATGGCACAAACAAATGAGGTGAGGCACAAAACAGTTTAGTTCTGTCCAGATAAAAAGGCTAGATATTGCCTGACATCTAAGATATGGAAATGCAGGTCCTCCAGAGATGAATGCGGTTTAGTAAAAAACTCCAGTAAATACATCAGCTGGTTCCAATGAAACAGAAACCACTTTAGACAAAAACGTGGGGTGTGGTTGTAAAGTTACCTTGTCTTTGGAGGACTGTATATAAGAAGGTTCTGCCACTGGAGCTTGCAACTCTCACAATCTCCTTGCTGATCTTATTGCTAACAGGAAAGCGGTTTTCTGACACGAGCAAAAAGGGACAAGATAATAGGGGCTACAATGGATGACCCATCAGAGTTGCCAGGACTGTGTTTAGGTCCGACAAGGGAACCGGCTCTCATAATGGAAGATATAGACAAAGAAGCCCTCTTAAGAATCTCATTACCATGGCACTGGAGAAGACTGATTTTCCCTGAACAGGGGGATGAAGTGCCGGTATCGCTGCCAGATGCGCTTTCAATGGACTAAGCCAGGGGTCTTCAACCTATTTACCATTGTGGGCCACATATGCAGGTCTGTGTGTGTTATGTGGGCTGCATCCACACAATATATATCTATATATAGATATTGTGACAAAGGCTAGGTCCACACTACCCGCCCAATTCGGTGTGTAGAGATCAATCTTCTGGGATTGATTTATTGCGTCTCATCTGGACGTGATAAATCGATCTCAGAAGTGCTCCCCCGTCGACTGCGGAACTCCTCCTCGCCGAGAGGAGGAAGCGCTGTCGACGGGGGAGCTTGCCTGCGCCGCGTGGACCTGCAGTAAGTAAACTTAGTTCGATCTAGGAAACGTGGGGGTTATCAGAATTACCCTGGAGTTGTCCTGCCTGATCTTGTGGATCACCAAGGCCAAAAGGGAGTTTGGGGGAAACACGAAAAGGAGAGGAGTGTTCCACTTCATGAGGAAGGCATCGCCCAGAGAGTGGCGACTGAGCCTCCCCCCAGAGCAGAACTGTGGGCATTTGGTGTTTTGTGTGGCTGCGAACAGATCTATTGTCAGGAATCCCCAATGTTTGAAGATGTCCCAGAGCATGCGTGTTGAGTTTCCACTTGTGGTCCTGGGAGAAATTCCTGCTTAATGGATCTGCCGTGCTGTTCTGGCAACCAGCTAGGTATTGTGCTGTAATGTGGATATAGTGTCTGATGCATAATTGCCGGAGTCTGATGGCTTCTACACAGAGGGAGCGTCATCGTGCTCCCCCTTGTCTGTTTATACAAAACATGCAAGCCATGTTGTCCATGAGGATTTGTATAGTCTTTCTTTCCATTATCAGTAGGAAGTGGGAGCAAGTGTTGTGAATGGCTCTTAGTTCTAAGATATTTATGTGCAGAAGAGTTTCCGCTGGGGACCAGCGGCCCTGGATACTGCACAGACGTAGATGCGCTCCCCAACCCAGAAGTGATGCATCTGTTGTGATGGTCATCGCTGGGAGAGTTTGCATGAAAGGCACTCCTAGGCAGATGTTGTCTGGTTGAGTCCAACCAGAGAAGATATTCCTTTACCTTGTTTGGTACCGTGAGGTGCTTGTTTATATTGTGCCTGTGTGGGACATAAACTGAGTGGAGCCAGGCTTGAAGGCATTTCATATGGAATTGTGCATGTTCTGGAAGCCATGTAGGCATGTTCTGGTGGGGACTTGTGGGCTGATTTGTACTGTAGCAATCAGGTTAGTCAATGTGAGGAATCGCTGTTGTGGTAGAGAGGCCATCGCCTCGACAGAGTTGAGGAAGACTCCAATGAACTCTATTTGTTGCACGGGTATTAGTGTGGACTTTTGGCATTTATTTAGGGCAGGGGTGGGCAAACTTTTTGGCCCGAGGGCCACATCTGGGTGGGGAAATTGCATGCAGAGCCAAGAATGTAGGGCTGGGGTTGGGTTGTGGAAGGGAGTGCAGGGTATGGGAGGGGGGTGCAGTGTGCAGGAAGGGACTCAGGGCAGAGGAGGGGTGTGGGGTGTATGAGGGGGCTTGGAAGGAGGTTGGGGTGCAGGAGCGGGGGCACAGTGCAGGAAGGAGCTCTGGGCAGGGAGTTGGGATGCAAGAGGGGTTCAGGTGCGCTTGACAGCCCTAGTGGAAAAGGTTTTTTGGGGGGAGGGGCTGAGGGGTGGGATTGTAAGGGAGTTAGGGAACCTTCCCCATGCAGATCCTGGCTGACCCCAAGCCTCTCCCATTCAGTCAGGCACATCTGCCTCTGTCCCTGCACCTCCCATCCCCAGGAGTCTCTACAGCTCCCCATGTGTCCCTGCAGTCCCCCTCCCCCATCTCAATGCTGTCATCCCACTAGCTCCTGAGCCCACGCCCCAGTCTGCCCCCCCACTAGCCATTCTGAACCCATGGCTGTTACCCCCCAGCAGCCCCATGTGCCCCACTCTGTTCTAACCTGGCTCCATGGGCACGGTGCTGTGATGAACTTCTACTCCTGGGGGAATTCTGCAGCACTGGGCACGCACAGAATTCGCCCAACACAGAAAATACATTCTGCCCCAGAAGTGCTGCAATTCTGCCTTCTGCCCACCAGAGGCCACTGTGGCACCAGAACAGCCAGCTGCATTCATGCTGCTGGTTCTTCTGGCGCCACAGTGGACTCTGGTTGGCGAAAGGCAGAACTGCAGCACTTCTGGGGTAAAAATGTAATTTCTGCTGAAAAAAAATTCTGCGAGAGACATGAATTCTGCATGTCCGAAGATGCACAGAATTCCCCAGGAGTAAATAACTGCCATGTGAAAGTAGGTGTCCTGTAGCTCCAGAGCATGCAGGGAAGACAGTCTATAGAGTGACCATTCAGAACCCCATGTACCTGATACATTTGTTGAGGCCTTACTTCTAGTCCCAGTACTTTCTGGTATCCAAAGGAGAAGCTATGCCCCGTGTTCCAGTGGAACCTTCTCCACTGCTCCCAAAGGCAGCAGAGATGAGAGGGGTCCCTGAAGAGGGACAGGGAGGGAGGGTTGGGAGGTGGTGTAGAGTGGAACTGGATGGCATAACCCAATCTGATGGTATTTAGGACCCCGCTGTCAGTAGTGATTGAGCCCCCATCATTGTGAAAGAGGGCCAGCCTGTCCCCAAAGGAGGGAGATGAGGAGGAAGGAGCAATGACTAGGACAGTGCTCTGGAGCAAGGAGTCAAATGGGCACTTGGAAAGGCATCAGGGAAAGGTGTGGGGACTGGCCCAAGCCCAACAGCTTCCTCCTGTGGGATCTATCCCTCTTTCTGGTGTAGTCCTGTGCCTCGGGGCATGTCTACACTTACCTCCGGAGAGACTGATCCAGCAGGGGTCAATTTATCGCGTCCTCCTGACATAGCTGTCCAGTTAACAAAACTGTACTTGGACAGCAAGGCTTGCTGATTGGCAATTCACATCTGTAAGGAAAAGGTGCCCAGGAAGTCCAATCGTTTAGAATCCTTAATCTTTAGGGGTGAACTTAAACCTGCCCTGCTGGGCTCTGTTGTTCACCGCAGTTGCAACTATTGAATTTGGGGCCAGATGGGAGTTAAACCCCTCAAATCCCAGCATGGGAATGAAACAGTGCTTTTCTATGTGCTTAGCTATAGGTGGTGTCAAAGCCAGAGTGCTCCAGAGGGCCTTAGCCAGTTCAAGGAGCACATTGCTGATAGAGAGGGTGACTCTCCCAGGGGCACAGAGCTGTAAAACGTCCATCAATTTGTGGGGGGTTCTCTTTAAAAAAAACAAAAACAAAAAAACAAAACAAAAAAACCACACCCCCCCACACACAAAAAAACCCTTCTGCTTGGATACCAAGAAAAGCAGCTACATACTGCAAAAGGACTTGGTACACCTTAAAATCCAGTACCGAAGGGGAGGATGAGCCATGTAGCACAGCATCATCTGGAGATGAAGACGAGGCCCTTAACTGAGCCAAAGCCGGATCTTGTTCCGGGGATGACGGACCCAGATGGAACAACTCTGGACGCACCACAGGGAGGACTGCCAGTGCCTTGGCCTGCAGTGGATCGAGGGTCACCACCAAAGACTGGCCGGCAATCTTGCCTTTGAGCAAGATGAAGAGTAGGACCTCTGCGATCGAGGAGTGTCCCACGGATTCCACTGACATGGATAAGGCACTGGTGGCCAACAGGTGCAGGGCCAGGGACCTCCATCCTGAGCATGAGATGTGCACCAATCCGTTTACATGTAACAGTCCATCAGTGGCCCTCAATGCTGGTCGGGTTATGGAGAGTGGGAGGATGACAACCCTGACTCAAAGGAGCCTCAGGATTCCGGAGATAAGGGCAGAGCCAAACCAGAGGGAGCAAGTAGATGTTTGACTCGTCTATTGTCCAGAATGAGGCAGGAAACAGAGCTGCCAATGGAAGCAATATCATTGGTACCAAGCATGCCAGTGCTTGAAGCAGTGTCAGTCCCGAAGTGAAGAGTGGTACCAGAGTGTCTGATGGCACCATCAAGAGTGGTGAAAGCCACCATGGAAACATCTGCTGTGCTGACTGCAGCAGTGTCGAGGAGGTTCCTGGTACTGGGGTCCCACGTACCAATCAGAGTACCAGCCCTACTTCCACAATTTGTGGAAGGGGAAC